>NW_016814960.1:36040-46047 GCF_001698545.2 Rhinopithecus bieti | reverse complement strand
ACAGATTTTATATGATCAAAATAAAATCTAAGGTGAAATAAAGTAATAAAAGTGTCTTTTATTATGGAAAGAACAACAACAAAATCTCTAAAATATGCTGGTAGCAGAAATTACAGCAAGAAATATGAAAAACCTATAAAGAAAACATTAAAGTATCTTCCCTAGCAAAACTTAAAAAAAAAGAATTGATGTATGCAGACAAGAATGCCACACAAAATGATGCCTCTTTCGCATAAGGATTATTTTGAGCTGATTATTTTGAGAAACTGCAGATACAAGAGAAGCTCTGAAAACAAAGCAGAAGATACCATTTTGTAAGGGCAATTTACATCTCTAAAGGAGATCTCCTTTTGTGAGAGTGTCTCTCTCTGTACCAGGGAGAGAAGGATGCCTGTAAATAGATTTTCTTGTCAATGAAGAAGGCACAGGCTTACATCAGCATAAAAACTTTACCCTCATTTGCTATGCTTTTTCTGGTCACCTCCCCTTTATTGCTCACCCTAAACATCCTTCCTTCTTATAGTGGAAAACAGAATTTAAGCCTGAAATCAAAGCCACTTTTTTGAGATTTCCTCATTTCTCAAAGTATTTTCCATGTGTACATGAAATGTATATGTATGAAACTTTCATTTATTTTTCTTTTGCTAATCTGTCTTTTGTTGCAGGGTCCATTTCAAGTAAAACTATGAAAAGTAGAGAAAAATGTATTTTTTCCTAGTCTATGAATGAACAGCTACATACTTTCTTTCTAGGACATATGATAGTAAGGGAAGAGAGAGACCTTCTCATATTGTTTTTTATATTGTTTTATACTTAGTACCTGTTTTAAGAAGAAACAAGGAAGTGAAACCAAAGGCAGGCAGCCCAGCCCCAGGCACCAGACCCCAAACCACACCCGAAACCAGGCCTGGGCCTGCCTGGCCTAAACGTAGTAGTTAAAAATCAACTCATGACTTAACAACCGATGTTATCCATAGATTCTAGACATTGTATGGAAGAACATTGTGAAACTCCCTGCTCTGTTCTCTTTCACTTTGACTACTGGTGCATGAAGCTCCTGTCACGTACCCCCTAGATTGTTCAATCAATCATGATCCTTTCATGTGAAATCTTTAGTGTTGTGAGCCCTTAAAAGGGACAGAAATTGTGCATTCGGGGAGCTTGGATTTTAAAGCAGTAGCTTGCCGATGCTCTCAGCTGAATAAAGCCCCTCCTTCTACAACTAGGTATCTGAGGGGTTTTGTTTGTGGCTGGTCCTGCTACATTTCTTGGTTCCCTGACCAGGAAGCGAGGTGACTGACAGACGGCCAAGGCAGCCCCTTAGGTGACTTAAGCCTGCCCTGTGGAGCATCCCTGTGGGGGACTCTGGCCAGTCTGAGTGACATGATTCAAAGAGCGCTCCCAGGTAGGCAATTGTCCTGGTGGAATGCCTCGCCAGAGCAGTATGTAGCAGGTCCCCGCAGAGGATTAACACAGTGGCTGAATACCAGGAAGGAACTGGCACTTGGAGTCTGGACATCTGAAACTTGGTAAGACTAGTCTTTGGAACTTGCCCACTCCATCTGATTGGAAGTGTGGCCTGATCACGCACCGTGTGCCTGCATTGGCACTTTTGTTCTGGTTTTGACTTGACTTGAATTGCATGATACTTTGGTTTTAGTTCTGACTTGGCTTGAATTTCTGGATACTCTAGTTTTGGTTTCACTTTTAGTTTGGTACAAACTGTAAAGGTGTGTGTGTGCCCTCTTTACCCATTCTTTGTTTTGTGGTGAGTGTGTGGTGTGAGCGTGATATTTAGTCTTGAGAAAACATGGGTCAGGCACAAATTAAGTTCACCCCATTAGGGACTATGTTAAAGAATTTCAAGAAAGGATTCAAAGGAGACTAAGGAATCACTATGACTTCAGGAAAACTTAGAACTTTGTGTGAAATAGACTGGCCAGCATTAGATGTAGGTTGGCCATCAGAAGGAAGCCTAGACAGGTCTCTAGTTTCAAAGGTATGGCACAAAGTAACTGGCAAGCCAGGACACCCAGATCAATTCCCATATACAGATTCCTGGTTACAGCTAGTTTTAGATCCCCCACAGAGGTTAAGGGGACAGACAGCAGCAGTACTAGTAGCAAAGGGACAGTTAGTTAAGGAAGGTTCTCACTCCACCCACCGAGGGAAGTCAGCACCTAAAGTTCTGTCTGACCCAGAGCCTCATGGCAAGAGATGGCACCAACAGTGTCCTCCCCTTATCAAGCAGAGGGGTCCCATTATCCTGAGCCAACAGCCCCTTGACTACCCAGAGTAGACAAGAAGGGAAGTAAAGCCATAGGAGAAACTCCTCTCTTGGCAGCCCTCTTATGGCCCAAGACTGGAATCCAAATGGCCCTGAGAAAGCAGCAATATGCTGGGATAGATGGGGACAGACACATGGTGGAAATGTGTGCCTTTGTGTATCATCACCCTTTCACCTCTGCTGACCTCCTCAATTGGAAAAATAACACTCCATCTTACACTGAAAAGCCTCAAGCTCTAATTGACTTGCTCAAAACAATTATCCAGATTGGGTGCTCCAGGCAACAACTTAATGGCTAGAGAAGCACTTCCCAGCCGATTACCAAAATCCCCAGGAATACATAAGAATTCAGTTGCCAGGAACAGATCCACAATGGGATCCAAATGAAGGACTAGATATGGAGAGACTAAGAGTACCGAGAGGCATTCATTGAAGGTCTGAAAAAAGGGGCTCAAAAGGCCACCAATGTAAATAAAGTTTCTGAAGTCATCCAAGGAAAGGAAAAGCCTAGACCAGTTCTATAAAAGATTGTGTGAGGCCTATCGTATGTACACTCCTTTTGATTCGGATAGTCCTGCAAATCAGCGTATGATTAACATGGCCTTAGTTAGTCAAAGCGCGGAAGATATCCGGAGAAAACTGCAAAAACAGACTGGGTTTGCAGGAATTACTATCTCGCAGTTACTGGAGATAGTTAATCAAGTATTTTTAAATAGAGATGCAACAAGCCACCGAGAAAGCCATAAGGAGGGCAAACGCCAGGCCAGGTGAAATGTTGATTTGCTCGCTGTGGCAATTAGAGGAATCCCCCAAAAGGGCAGACAAAAGGGGGTTCTGAGAGGAATGCCCAGTCCAGTTGCTCATGTCTGCAGTGTAACCAATGTGCCTTCTGTAAAGAAATAGGACATTGGAAAGATAAATGTCCCCAACTAAAGGAGAAGTAGGGTGATACAGAGCAAAAGACCTCAGACAAAGATGAATGGACTTTGTTCAATCTGGCCAAAGGACTACTAGACTGAAGGGGACCGGGCTCAAATGCTCCCAAGGAGCCCATGGTCAGGGACATTAAGTTTTTGGTCAATACCAAAGCTGAACACTCAATGGTAACCATCCCAGTGGCCCCCTTATCTAAAAAGACCATTGATATAACTGGAGCAACAGGAGTCTCTGCCAAGCAGGCTTTCTGCCTACCGCGGACTTGCTCAGTGGGAGGACATAAAGTGACTCATCATTTTCTGTATATGCCTGACTGCTCCTTGCCTTTGTTGGGAAGACACTTGCTTAGCAAACTGAAAGCCCCCATTTCCTTTAGAAAACAGGGCTCTTTACAGCTGAAGTTACCGGAAACAGGAGTCATCATGGCCCTTACAGTTCCCTGGGAAGAAAAATTGAGACGTTTCTAACCTAACCAGGTCAGGAAATAAAACCAGCTCTAGCTAAACGATGGCCCCGAGTATGGGCAGAGGACAATCCTCTGGGGCTGGCAATCAATCAAGCCCCCATACTTACAGAACTCAAGTCTGGGGCCTAGCCAATCAGACAAAGGCAGTATCCAGTTCCCAGGGAGGTCCTTAAAGGAATACAGTCTCATCTTAGATACTTAAAAGCCTTTGGAATTATAGTTCCCTGCCAGTCTCCATGGAACACCCCCCTCCTACCTGTCCCCAAACCAGGGACCAAAAACTATTGACCCATATAGGACTTATGTTTGGTAAACCAAGCTACAGTGACTCTGCAGCCAACAGTTCCTAACCCTTACACACTGTTAGGATTGCTGCCAGCTGAGGATGGCTGGTTTACTTGCCTGGACTTGAAAGATGCCTTCTTTAGTATCAGAATAGCTCCTGAGAGCCAAAAACTGTTTGCCTTTCAGTGGGAAGATCCGGGGTCAAGTGTCACGACTCAGTCAGTACACTTGGACTCGGCTTCCCCAAGGGTTGAAAAATTCCCCCACCATCTTTGGGGAGGTGTTGGTTCGAGACATCCAGAAGTTTTCTGCTAAAGACCTAGGCTGTATCTTGCTCCAGTATGTGGATGACCTTCTGCTAGGACACTCCATGGCCGTTGGGTGTGCAAAAGGGACAGATGCCCTGCTTCAGCACCTGGAGGACTGTGGGTACAAGGTGTCCAAGAAGAAAGTTCAGATCTGCAGACAGCAGGTATGCTACCTAGGTTTTACTATTCAAAAAGGGGAGCGCAGCCTAGGGTCCAAAAGAAAGCAGGTCATCTGCAGCCTACTGGAACCTAAAACCAGAAGGCAAGTAAGGGAATTTTTAGGAGCTGTGGGGTTTTGCAGAACATGGATTCCAAACTTTGTGGTGATAACCAAACCATTGTACGGGGTTACAAAGGTGAGCAAATGAGAGCCGTTGAAATGGGGGCCTCTATAATAGCAAAACTTTTGTAAGTTAAAATAAAAACTTATGTCAGCCCCAGCTCTAGGACTACCAGATTTGACAAAACTCTTCATGCTCTATGTGTCAGAAAGAGAAAAAATGGCAGTAGGAGTTTTAACTTAAACTGTGGGGCCCTGGCCAAGACCAGTGGCCTACCTCTCAAAACAACTTGATGGGGTTTCTAAAGGCTGGCCTCCGTGTTTAAGACCCTTGGTGGCAATGACCCTGTTGGCACAAGAAGCAGGTAAGCTAACCCTTGGACAAAACCTAAATATAAAAGCCCCCCATGCGGTGGTAACTCTGATGAATACCAAAGGACACTATTGGTTAACAAATGCTAGATTAACTAAGTACCAAGGCTTGTTATGTGAAAGCCCCCACATAACCATTGAAGTCTGTAATACTTTAAATTCTGTCACCTTGCTCCCAGTATCCAACAGCCTTGTTGAACATAACTGTGTAGAGTTGTTGGACTCAGTCTATTCTAGCAGACCTGATCTTTGAGACCAGCCATGGGCATCAGTAGACTGGGAACTGCACATGGATGGAAGCAGCTTCATCAACTCGCGAGGAGAAAGGTGCACAGGATATGTGGTAGTAAACTTGGATGATGTTATTGAAGGTAAGCCATTGCCTCAGGGCACTTCGGCCCAAAAAGCAAAACTCATTGCTTTAACTCCGGCTCTGGAACTCAGTGAAGGTAAGACTGTAAACATCTATACTGATTCTTGATATGCCTTTCCAACCCTTCAAGTACATGAAGTATTATATAAAGAAACAGGCCTGTTAAATTCTGGGAGAAAGGACACAAAATATCAACAAGAAATTCTACAGTTATTAGAAGCAGTATGGAAGCCCCAGAAAGTGGCAGTCATGCATTGCAGGGGACACCAGCGAGTTTCCACCTTGGCAAGCCAAAGAAATTCCCAAGCAGACACAAAGGCAGGAAAAGCAGCATCTACTCCTTACCGGGCATCAGTCACAGCCCCACTACTCCCTCAAATGCTTGATCTGGTACCTACTTATTCTAAAGAGGAAAAAGATTTTCTTCAGGCAGAGAGAGGACAAACAGTAAAGGAAGGATGGATAAAGTTATCAGATGAAAAAATAGCTGTGCCACAGCTGCTAGGAGCCACAGTCATGCTGGCTGTACGTGAAACTACCCATTTAGGCCAAGAATCACTTGAAAAGTTGTTAGGCCAGTATTTCTACATCTCACACTTGCCAGCTCTTGCTAAAACAGTAGCACAGCGATGCATTACCTATCCACAACACAATGCAAACAAGGCCCCCTGTGCCTCCCAGTATACAAGCCTAAGGAGCAGCTCCCTTTGAAGATCTTCAAGTGGACTTCACAGAGATGCCTAAATGCGGAGGTAACAAATATTTACTGGTTCTAGTGTGTACTTACTCTGGGTGGGTGGAGGCTTATCCAACACAAACTGAAAAAGCTCGTGAAGTAACCCACGTGCTTCTTCCAGATCTCATCCCTACCTTTGGACTACCTCTATGAATTGGCTCAGATAATGGGCCGGCATTTGTGGCTGACTTGGTACAAAAGACAGCAAAGGTATTAGGAATCACATGGAAGTTACATATCACCTACCAACCTCAGAGTTCCGGAAAGGTGGAGCAAATGAATCGAACTATCAATAATAGTTTAGGGAAAGTATGTCAGGAGACAGGATTAAAATGGATACAAGTCCTTCCTACAGTATTGTGAAATATTAGGTGTACCCCCTCTAAGAAAACAGGATACTCCCCCTATGAAATTCTGTATCATAGGCCTTCTCCTATACTGTGAGGACTTTCAGGTACTCCCCAAAAGTTAGGTGAAATTGAATTACAACGAAGCTACAAGACTTGGGGAAAATTACCCGTACAATCTCAACTTGGGTAAATGATAGGTGCCCAGTCAGCTTATTCTCCCCAGTTTACCCTTTTTCTCCAGGTGATCATGTGTGGATCAAGGACTGGAGTGTGGCTCCTTTGCGGCCACAGTGGAGGGGACTCCAGACCCACAGCTGTAAAGGTAGAAGGAATCCCAGCCTGGATTCACCACAGCGGTGTGAAGCCTGCAGCGCCTGAGACCTGGGAGGCCAAACCAAGCCTGTACAATCCCTGCAAAGTGACCCTGAGGAAGATGACAAGCCCTGCTCTAGTCACGTCCAGAAGCTGACTGGTCTACGCATGGCCAAAGCATGAGGAAGATCATCGTCAGCCTTATTTTCCTTATAACATGGACTTGTGTGGTAAAAGCTTCCACTGCTTCTTCCCACACAGAGGACTGCCTTAAGTGCATACATCAGGTCACTGAGGTAGGACAACAAGTTAAAACAATCTTTTTATTTTATAGTTACTATGAATGCCTGGGAACTCCAAAAGGAACCTGTTTGTATAATAACACTCAGTACAAAGTATGTAATCCAGGAAGTGACCAGTCCAATGTGTGCTACGACCCTTCCGAACCTCCCATGATCACAGTCTTTGAAGTAAGACTAAGGACTGGTCCTTTTCTAGATGACACAAGTAAAATAATAGCTAGAACAGAAGAAAGAGGGATCCCCAAAAACGTAAGCTTAAAATTTGATGCTTGTGCTGCTATTAATAGTAATCAGCAAGGAATAGGATGCAGTTATCTGGATTGGGAAAAAAGTTACACAACAGAAAATAAGTATATCTCTCAATAATCATATTTATGTGAGAGGTGTCAATGTTGGTCTTGTGTCATTTGGGCTACTTGGAAAGAAGATAAAAAAGATCCTGTTTGGCTCCAGGAAGGAAAAGGCAGTCCCTCCTGCAGAAGTGGGAGCTGCAACCCTTCAGAATTGGCAATCACAAACCCCTCAGACCCAAAATAAAATAAAGGAGAATATATATTATTAGGCATTGATAGAAAAGGACCAGATCCTAGAGTAAGCATCCTAACAAAAGGGGAGGTTCGAAGATGCTCTTCAGAACCAGTATTTCAGACTTTCTATGATCAATTAAATGTGCCAGTATCTGAGATTCCAGGAAAATCTAGAAATTTGTTTTTGCAATTAGCTGAACATGTAGCCCAGTCTCTAAAAGTCACTTCATGTCATGTTTGTGGAGGAACTGTAACAGGAGATCAATGGCTGTGGGAAGCCCGAGAGTTAGTTCCCACAGACCTAGTTTCTGATGAATTTCCAGCCCAAAAGAACCACCCTGACAATTTTTTGGGTTCTAAAAGCCTGAATTATTAGACAGTATTGCATAGCTAGAGAAGGAAAAGGATTCACTCATCCTGTAGGATGGCTTAGTTGTCTTG
The DNA here is from genome assembly GCF_001698545.2 of Rhinopithecus bieti. Lineage (NCBI taxonomy): Eukaryota > Metazoa > Chordata > Mammalia > Primates > Cercopithecidae > Rhinopithecus > Rhinopithecus bieti. Next base: position 38,072 of record NW_016814960.1, on the reverse strand, counting down.
GGCAAAAACTGTATAATGGTACCTCAAAAACAGTTACATGGTGGAGTTCCAGTTACACAGAAAGAAATCCATTCAGTAAATTACCAAAGTTGCAGACTATTTGAGCCCACCCAGAATTACACCAAGACTGCACTGCCCCCACTGGGTTATACTGGATATGTGGACATACAGCCTACTTTGCTAAGCTGCGTAATCAGTGGACAGGTAGCTGTGTAACTGGCACCATTAAACCATCTTTCTTCTTACTGCCCATAAAAACAGGCGAACTCCTGGGCTTCCCTGTTTATGCTTCCTGCAAAAAACGAAGCACAGCTATAGGTAATTGAAAAGATAATGAATGGCCCCCTGGAAAAAATTATACAATATTATGGACTTGCCACTTGGGCACAAGATGGCCTGTGGGGATATTGGACCCCCATCTACATGCTCAACCAGATCACATGGTTACAAGCAGTTTTAGAAATTATTACTAATGGGTTGGGAGCAAGATGACTGAATAGGAACAGCTCCAGCCTCCAGCTCCCAGCATGAGCAATACAGAAGACGGGTGATTTCTGCATTTTCAACTGAGGTACCGGGTTCATCTCACTGGGGAGTGCCGGACAATCACTGCTGGTCAGCTGATGCAGCCCGACCAGCAAGAGCTGAAGCAGGGTGAGGCATCACCTCACCTGGGAAGCACAAGGGGGAAGGGAATCCCTTTTCCTAGCACAGGGAAACTGAGACACACAGCACCTGGAAAATCAGGTAACTCCCACCCTAATACTGTGCTTTACCAAGGGTCTTAGCAAATGGCACACCAGGAGATTATATCCCACACCTGGCCTGGAGGGTCCCATGCCCACGGAGCCTCCCTCATTGCTAGCACAGCAGTCTGAGATCTAACTGCAAGGCGGCAGCGAGGTTGGGGGAGGGGTGCCTGCCATTGCTGAGGCTTAAGTAGGTAAACAAAGCCACAGGGAAGCTCGAACTGGGTGAAGCCCACCACAGCTCAAGGAGGCCTGCCTGTCTCTGTAGACTCCACCTCTGGCGACAGGGCATAACTAACAAAAAGCAGCAAAAACCTCTGCAGATGTTAATGACCCTGTCTGATGGCTTTGAAGAGAGCAGTGGATCTCCCAGCCTGGAGGTTGAGATCTGAGAACCGACAGACTGCCTGCTCAAGTGGATCCCTGACTCCTGAGTAGCCTAACTGGGAGACATCCCCCACTAGGTGCAGACCAACACCTCACACCTCACACGGAGGGGTACACCCCTGAGATGAAGCTTCCAGAGCAAGAATCAAACAGCAGCACTTTCTGTTCAGCAATATTCTATCTTCTGCAGCCTCTGCTGCTGATACCCAGGCAAACAGGGTCTGGAGTGGACCTCAAGCAATCTCTAACAGACCTACAGCTGAGGGTCCTGACTATTAGAAGGAAAACTAACAAAGAGAAAGGACACCCACACCAAAACCCTATCAGTACATCACCTCGTCAAAGACCAAAGGCAGATAAAACCACAAAGATGGGGAAAAAGCAGGGCAAAAAAGCTGGAAATTCAAAAAATAAGAGTGCATCTGCCCCTCCACAGGAACGCAACTCATCGCCAGCAACGGATCAAAGCTGGATGGAGAATGACTTTGACGAGGTGAGACGAGAAGGCTTCAGTAGATCAAACTTCTCAGAACTAAAGGAGGAACTACGTAACCAGGACAAAGAAACTAAAAATCTTAAAGAAGAATGGAAGAATGGATAACTAGAATAGTCAGTGCAGAGAAGGCTATAAATGAACTGACAGAGATAAAAACCATGACACAAGAAATACGTGACAAATGCACAAGCTTCAGTAAACCACTCGATCAACTGGAAGAAAGAGTATCAATGATTGAAGATCAAATGAATGAAATGAGTGAGAAGAGAAGTCTAGAGAAAAAAAAGGAAAAAGAAATGAACAAAGCCTCCAAGAAATATGGGATTATGTGAAAAGACCAAATCTACATCTGATTGGTGTGCCTGAAAGTGAGGGAGAAAATGGAACCAAGTTGGAAAAC
>NW_016814960.1:22929-32540 GCF_001698545.2 Rhinopithecus bieti | reverse complement strand
TAGAACTAGAAATACCATATGACCCAGCCATCTCATTACTGGGTATATACCCAAAGGATTACAAATCATGCTGCTATAAAGACACATGGACACATGTGTTTATTGCGGCACTATTCACAATAGCAAAGACTTGGAATCAGCCCAAATATCCATCAGTGACAGACTGGATGAAGAAAATGTGGCACATATACACCATGTAATACTATGCAGCAATAAAAAAAGGACGAGTTCGTGTCCTTTGTAGGGACATGGGTGCAGCTCGAAACCATCATTCTCAGCAAACTATTGCAAGAACAGAAAACCAAGCACTGTATGTTCTCACTCATAGGTGGGAATTGAACAATGAGATCACTTGGACTCTGGAAGGGGAACATCACACACTGGGGCCTATTATGGGGAGCGGGGAGAGGGGAGGGATGGCATTGGGAGTTATACCTGATGTAAATGATGAGTTGATGGGTGCTGACGAGTTGATGGGTGCAGCACACCAACATGGCACAAGTATACATATGTAACAAACCTGCACGTTGTGCACATATACCCTAGAACCTAAAGTATAATAATAATAAAAAAAGAAATTGTTATTAATAAAACTGGTCAAGCTTTGACTGTTCTTGCCCCACAAAAGACTCAGATGAGAAATGCTGTCTATCAAAATAGATTAGCTCTCGACTACTTGTTAGCAGCTAAAGGAGGAGTTTGTGCAAAATTTAACTTTACTAATTGTTGTCTACACATAGATGATCAGGGACAAGTAATTAAAGATATAACAAAACTAGCACATGTACCCATGCAAGTGTGGCGTGGATTTAATCCAGGAGCCATGTTTAGACATTGGTTCTCAGCAATAGGAGGATTTAAAACTCTTATAATAGGAGTAATAATAGTAATAAGAACCTGCTTTCTGCTCCCTTGTTTGCTCCCTGTACTTCTCCAAATGATAAAAAGCTTTGTCGCTACCTTAGTTCACCAGAATGCTTTAGTACAAGGATATTATATGAATCACTATCAATCTATTGTAGACATAAGTAGTGAAAATAAAAATGAGAATTCCCACTAATAAAATGAGTGAAAGTCTCAAAGCGGGGAAATGAGGGAAGAGAGAAACTCTCTCATATTGTTTTATATTGTTTTATACTTAGTACCTGTTTTAAGAAGAAACAAGGAAGTGAAACCAAAGGCAGGCAGCCCAGCCCCAGGCACCAGACCCCAAACCACACCGGAAACCAGGCCTGGGCCTGCCTGGCCTACACCTAGTAGTTACAAATCAACTCATGTCTTAGCAACTGATGTTATCCATAGATTCCAGACATTGTATGGAAGAACATTGTGAAACTCCCTGCTCTGTTCTGTTTCACTCTGACCACCAGTGCATGAAGCCCCTATCACATACCCACTAGATTGTTCAATCAATCATGACACTTTCATGTGAAATATTTAGTGTTGTGAGCCCTTAAAAGGGACAGAAATTGTGCACTCGGGGAGCTCAGATTTTAAGATGGCAGCTTGCTGATGCTCCCAGATGAACAAAGCCTTTCCTTCTACAACTCAGTGTCTGAGGGGTTTTGTCTGCGGCTCGTCCTTCTACAATAGAACTTTATAAAGATCTGAGATTTCAAAAGGAAGTAATGTTTATGAAAAATGGTATAAATTTCCTTCTTAAGCTAGGAAAAGAGGAAGAAATTAAACCCACAAATATAGAATAAAACAATATTTTAATTAATACAAGAAATCCTTGAAATAAAAGAAAAGAAAAAAATAATAAATCATATTTTGAAAAGATAAATAAAATGACAAATTTCTAGTTAGACTAATCGAAGCTGCAAAGAAATGCAAGTTATCAATATTAGTATTGAAGCAGGAAATATTACCACATATTTCAGAAATTAAAAGAATAAAAAGAATATTATGAATAACTTTTTACCAGTAAATCTGTTCATCTCAACAGAATAGACATATTCACTAAAGAGCACAGCAGAACAAACCTGAATAAAAATAGAATTTCTGAATATCCGTTGATATGGTTTGACTCTGTGTCTCCACTCAAATCTCACCTTGAATTGTAATAATCCCCACGTGTCAAGGGCAAGACCAGGCGGAGATAATTCATTCATGGGTGCGGTTTCCCCTATACTATTCTTGTGATAGTGGGTGAGTTCTGATCAGAGATCTGATGGTTTTATAAGGGGTTTCCCCCTTCCCTCTGCTCTCATTCTCTCTTCTGCTGCCTTGTGAAGAAGGATGTGTTTGCTTCTCCTTCCACCATGATTGTAAGTTTCCTGAGGCCTCCCCAGTCATGCAAAACTGAGTCAGTTAAACTTCTCTTCTTTATAAATTACCCAGTCTCGAGTATTTCTTCATAGCGGCGTTAAAATGGACTAATACATCCATATTCATTTAAAAATTAAATTAATAATCAATATTATTCTATAATGAAAACTTTAGGCTCAGATGTTTTCAATGGTAGAACATAAAAGAATAAGATAAAAATAAAGCCAATTGGCACAAACTTTCTCAGAAAATAGGAGAAAATGTTTCTCAGCTCCTTTTGTGACACCAGCGTAATTTGGATACCAAAATCAAACAAAGATAGTACAAGAACAGAAAATTATAAACCAATATGTTTTATGAATACTAACAAACAAAATCTTCAATAAGATACTAGCAGTTCATAACTAGTAGACTGTAAAGAGAAATACACATCATACAAAAGTGGTGCTCTACCCAGCAATGCAAAGTTTTCTCAGTGTTTGAAAATCAAGGTAATCCACTGTATTTAGAATAGAGAAGGAAAAAAGTTATGCTCATTTAAAAAAATAAATACTTGTCAAAATTCAGCATCCACTCATAACAAAATTTTTCACAACCTATGAATAAGATTACATGTTCCTAATTTAAAAGTAGCATTGTGGTGAGTACAATAACAGCACCTCCAAAGACTCCCATGTCCTAATGCTCTAATTTCGCAAAATCTGTGAATGATAGTTTACATGGTAAAAAAAAAAAAAAAAAAAAAAAATGCAAATGATATTACAGCTAAGGTCCTTGATATAGTGAGATTACCCTGGATTATCTGGGTTGCCTAATGTAATTATCCAAACCCTTAAAAGCCGAGAGCCTTTGTAATTCTGCCAACAATACAAAGGAACAATAAAACAGCCCTTTCCCAGGGGTCTCCAGAAGGGAACACAGCTCCTGCTGGCACATTGATTTTAGCCAATGAGACCTGTTTTGGACTTCTGGACTGGATAATTTTAAAATAATATTTTTTAAAAGGTGCTAAATCCGTGGTAATATTTTATGGCAGCTATAAAGGAAACGATATTACTGTCATACGTAAATGTAACATATTGAACATTTAGTCACCAAGATTGGAAACAATGTAAGGATATCTGCTCTCATTATTTTATTAAGTATTTTGTGAGATTATTTACAACATGTAATCAAATAAAGAAAAAAACATAAAAGTTTCCACATTGAAAATATGTCTCCATTCATTTACAACATAGTCTAATGCTATAAAAACTGAAAACTTTCCTTTCTAAAACTAGTAAAATTTATTCTAAAGATGATATGGCTAAAAGAAACCCACCAAATACATGCAGAGAAATTCTAAAATAGAAAAAAAAAAAAACCCCTACAAAAAATATTGCCAGCTTACATGATATTAGGCTCTCTAATTTTTAGAGGGATAATATAATTCTGAATCCATTTTGCTATTTAGTTATAAAATAGAGCAAAGCGAGTAAAATTAACTGATTTTTTTTTTTTTTTTTTTTGTAACCAGTATTTTCACTATAAGAGAAAGGAAAAACAAATAAAACAAATAGTGAATGAGAGAATATGTGGAAAAATAGAATAGTGTTAGGTTTAGATTTAAGGTGTCATGAAAACATGAATTTTAAATGTATTTTGTAGCTCTATCTACTAAGAATATTGAGAAGCAATGATGGTCAATTAGCAATGAGAACAGCCAGATATTAGCATATAAATATATTTCCTTTCAAAAAGAAATGAGGCTTTTTAAAGAAATACCTGATTACACATTTTAGGCAGGAAAAAAATAATACAATGTGGGCACAGAATATTTTGTTGTTTCAGAAAGCAAGAATAAGAGAATATTTTATCTTCATGCCCAAAAATGCCAGCCAATAAGAGTAGAATAATGGAAAGAATCAGAAAAATAATTGTTTTTTACATATGATTTAATAATTGATTCAAGCAATGTTGACTAATTACCTCTGGAAAAGATAAAAAACAGCATTTATGAAGATAAATGTGACCAACATCAGTAATGAAAAATAATACCACAACATGCTATAGATATTTAAATGGGAAGAAGAGACTTTCACAGGTAAATTTATACATATAAAATTGAAAATTATACGAAATATATAACTTTGTAGAAAAATACAACTTACCAAAACTGAAACAAAAGAAAGAAAATCTGAGTAGCTTATATCTGTTAAAGAAATTGATTCTTATTTTAAAACCTTCCTCAAAGAAATACCAAGCCAAAATAAGTCCAACGATAAAGTGTAGTAAGCATTTAAGAAAGAATAGCACTAATATTTACCAATTCTTCCAGAGAATAAGAAACCTGGAAGCACTTTGGATCAATTTAGATTTCAGCATGACTTTGATTTACAAAGCTGGCAAGGGCATTATGAGAACTATGGATTAGAGACTAATCTCACTCATAAATGTAGATTCATGACTTAAAATTAGCAAAATAAGTCCAGTAACATATAAAAAGAATGACATATTGGGAGCAAATTTATTTTATTCAAAAGATACAGAAGTAATAATCAAAGTACTTTTATCTACAGAACAAAAGTTCAATATAGAGGAAGAACATGGCACTATTGAGGTGCTCTCCAAGTCATAGAAATAGGAAGGGGCATTTGAGAGAATCTTAAGAAGTGCATATATCTGTACCTAATCTTACACATACGCCATGGCTCAGAAATTTTACCTTTACCAATAAAACCAGGCATATATGCACAGAATATGTGTGCAGCAATAATCAAAGCAGAATTATATGAACTAGCCCCAAACTTCAGATAGTGCTTAGGCCTAATAGTAGGCAAATGCAGAAATCATTACTGAGCTAAAACGCAAAAGACCCACTAAAGAAATAGGAGAATTATATCCCCTTTAGGTTAACTAAAACTTAATCTATAACTCAGATTCTGCAACTATGGGTCCCAGGCCATGACAAAATATTTTTAAATTTATAAGATTCTTCCAAGGAGTTGTCTATGTCATTAGATTTATTTTGTTCTCTATAGTAGTGTAGTTAAGTTCTGGTTACTCCATATCCTTGAAACACTTATTATTCTCAGCCTTTTTAATTTCAGTCATCTTGTGCTCCTATTACGGCAGCTAATCATAGTTTTCATTCCCATTCCCATGATAACTATGATGTTGAACACCTTGCCATATAGTTTTAATGTAATTTTCATCATTTAAGGAAGCTCATTCAATTGGTGTTCGATGAGCATGGTGGAGCAGTAGGGAAAGAACGGCCCTTTCAACAAATGGTAGATGAACAGCATTAGTGTATTAGAAAATGACATTGGACTTCTACAGCATACAATCAACTTCAGAATGATTATAGACTTAATTAGGCCAAAATAATAACAATTCCAGAATATAACATAGTTTAGGAACTTTAGGATTTGAGGCTGTTTAAAGGCGCCTTCATAACATTTTAGTATCAAGAGAATCGTAATTTAAAACTACAGTGAGGTTCAGTTCGATATGATGTGATGGTCAAAATTTAAATGTCAGGAAACACTAAACGGTGAGAGTGAAGTCACAGAAACTTCCACATGCTACAAAGAGGAGTATTAATTGGCACCTGCCAACTAGAATATAATTTGTCAGAATCCATGAACGTTGAATACAAGGGATGTTATCTACTGATTTCACTCTTGGAGAGATGCCCTAAGGTAATCCGTTAATGCGTGCTTCAGATATATGTGCAGAGATGGTCATGATGATCAAAAAGAAGGAAGAAACAAACATGAATGTCCATCAAAAGAAGAAATGAAACGTACATTATTGTACATGCATACCATCAAATACTAGAAGGAACCATAAACATGCACATGAATATGGATGGCTCCAGCAGTTATAATTTCATGTGGAAAAAGAAATAAAATACTAGATAGAATATGATTCAAATTATTGTAGGATGCAAAGACAGGAAAAAAAACCCAGATACGTCGTTAAGGGAAACACATGTAGGTGATAAATTACTTTAAAAAGAAAAGTAAGAGATTATCATAAAATTCAAAAGAGTGGTTATCTATGTGGTGACCAGGGCTGTGATGGGGAAGTTACACAATGGGGGTGTCTAAGGTTTTGGGGGTAATTTAATGGGTACTCATTTTATGAAGTTTCCTAATTCAGTGTGGTTGCATTTTATTCACTTTCTTCTAGTGCAGTGTATTTGACGTTAAAACATATTAGGCAACAGACAGTAACCATGAGTCGCCTGCTGCCAAAAGTGCTGCGTCCCTTCCCCTGGGCTGATGGCCATGACCCGCATAGCTCCAGGTCACCACATGCAGCTCAAATTCCACGCATGAGCCCACGGGAAAGCTGTATTACTTCAGAACAACAGGGGCCCTTCAGTGTGAGCGAACCAAATTAGACCTCAAAATAGCATATGATTTTATTTGGGAAAATGTTTCAAAAAAGAAAATGTTTAAAAGGTTCGTTTCTCTTCCCAGAATGTGGCCTCCTTACCATAGAGTCAAGGCTGGCATTACTTTTGCTACTACAAATTAAGGGTTATCAACAATTTTCCTGCTGTGACAATGGAAAGCAACAGAGAGACGAAAGAAAGCTCTGGACCTCTGTCCTGTGTGGGCCATTCCTGGGGTAATAAATTAAGAGTAGCAGGTATTTTTCAGAGTACCATGGAAGAAAGTAATATTTCTTTACAATTAATAATGATGACAATAACCACACAACAATGGCATAATGATGATGATGAGATTTGACAATTATTTACTGAAATTTCTTGACCTACCTCTGACCTATTCATGTCAAAATATTCACCACTGGCCTACTAATTTAGATCTGCCCAATGAACAGTTAGATAAGATCTCAAATGTTGGTTTTCCCCAAATATTTATTACATGGAAACCCATTAAACGCTGCATGTGAGAACAGAAACGCAGTTCTGCTGAACCAGATTGGAGGAAGAGCCCACACCACCCACTGCATTTGACAGCTAAGCTACACCTCAGGGTTCCCCTGGTCCCTTCATAGATGCAGATGGTTCTCTCTCTCTATGTGTGTGTGTGCATGTGTTCCTGTATACACTGGCCAAAAATTTAAAGATGCACAACAAGTATATGACATATTTTATTCACACTATTTAAAAAACGCTAAACAAAACCATTTTTAGCATATATCAGGGATGAATATGAGAATAGTTTACTTTGAGTTTTATAATGGTTCTATGCTTCTGGCACTTATTCATTTGTTTAAAACTATGTTAATTTTATGTCAATTTGGGAAAGACTTCATTACAATATGATAACTTGTGTTTTTCAGATATTTACTAAATATTCATTAGTTGTAGGATGTGTTTTTTGAAAGATATTTTCTCATGGAACATATAACTATATAATCTCTGCTGTAGAGATTTGAGAAGTTTAAGAACTAGTTACCATGTTTTCTCTCTTGTTCTTCTTTCTCTCCTCATAAACCACAGTGATGGCTCTGTGGATAAATAAGTAAAATGTGTAATTAATTCCAATGTATTCTTACTGAAGCACGGATTTCAGGCTCACTCTGGGGGCACTTAGAGAAGAGAGCATGACAAAACGTCTTTGTCAATGTAGTGTTAAATAAGATTATGACCACATTTGATTGCCAGCAATTCTTATAGCAACACAACCTCTTATCTCAATATTTACTAGATATGTCAATATTTACATAAAATATATAATTTTATTACTATAAGTTTTACTGAGTTTACCTGTTCATACATTATCAATAATTTTCTTAGTAAATAATTGATTTAAAACTATTTTCTTTTATATATAATTATTTATATCAAAGTATTGTTATGTTTTCTAGAAGAATGATGAGTATATCAAATCTAATCTTTTCATTTCTCTGTGTTGGTTAGATACTTAAATTAACATTTTCTATTATAATTTTCTACTTATTTGGAATTTTGTTTTGATTTCTGATGTCTTATTTAAAATACTTTATCACAATTTTTTTTTGGCAATTTTGTTATATCTTAAAAATGAAAAACACCCATATACACATGCACGGTTCTGCATGCACCACAGGATAGTGAATGGGAGCACAAATACCACACAGAAGCCGACCATGATACGCCAACCACAGAGAACTGTGGGATTAGAACTCTGTGAAAGGAGGAAGATGCCTATTCATCAGGTAACCTCATGATCTTTAGCCACATTTGTATACTGCAATGGTTCGTTTCATGTGTCCACTTGGCAGGGCTATGGAGTGCTCAGATATTTGGTTAAAACTTGTAGTTTCTGTGAGGGTGTTTCTGGATGAAATTAACATTTAATTGAGTAGACCAAGTGAAGCAGATTGCCCTTGCCAACGTGGGTGGGCCTAATCCACTTGGTTGAAGGCCTGAATAGAAGGAAAAGACTGCCTAAGAAGGAAACTCCTCTGTCTGACTGGCTGAGCTGCGACATGGGTCTTCGACACATCAACTGGGGCTGACACCATTGTCTCCTCTGGTTCTCAGGCCTTCAGGCTTGGACTGGAACTGTACCACTGGCTTTCCTGGGTTTCTAGCTTGCAGACAGCGAACTGTGGCACTTCTTTGCCTTCATAATCATGTGAACTAATTCCTCATAATAAGTCTCTCAATTAGATCAGTAGATAGAGGGATGGAGATTCTGTTGGTTCCATTTTTCTGGAGAACTGACTAATATAGATGTATATTATCTTACAAAGCTATATACACAGGTATACTTTATTTTCTCTAGGCTTCATCTATTTAAAGCTCTAATTATATTGACAAAATATAAATAATTTTCTTGATATCATTATTTTGTTCAGGAAAATTGAGTTGTTAAAAATAAAGGGCAGGGTAACTATGTTAACAATAAAAAGATGCAGCTCATTTTTTCTTTCTCTTTCCCTCCCTTCTTCCCTTCTTTTCTTCCTTCCTTCCTTCCTGCTTGCCTTCCTGCCTTCCTGCCTACTTTATTTCTCTCTCTCTCTCTCTCTCTCTCTCTCTCTCTCTCTCTCTCTCTTTCTTTCTTATACAGAGTCTTGCTCTGTAGCCCAGGCTGGAGTGCAATGGCGCAATCTCAGCTCACTGTAAGCTCCGCCTCCCAGGTTCACGCCATTCTCCTGCCTCGGCCTCCCGAGTAGCTGGGGCCACCACGCCCGGCTAATTTTTTGTATTTTTAGTAGAGACGGGGTTTCACTGTGTTAGCCAGGATGGTCTCGATCTCCTGACCTTGTGATCCACCCACCTCGGCCTCCCAAAGTGCTGAGATTACAGGCATGAGCCACCGCGCCCGGCCTGCCTGCTTGCTTGCTTTTCTTTCTTTTTTCTTTCTTTCTTTTTTCTTTTCTTTCTTTTTTTT
>NW_016814960.1:9981-22425 GCF_001698545.2 Rhinopithecus bieti | reverse complement strand
CTCTCTCTTTCTCTTTCTTTCTTTCTTTCTTTCTTTCTTTCTTTCTTTCTTTCTTTCTTTCTTTCTCTCTTTCATTTTCTTCCTTTCCCTCTCCTCCTTCCTTTCTTCTTTCTTTTTGCATTGAATTATCTCTTTCCTAAAAAATAATGTTTCTTGCAGGTAGGTCACTGTTTGCATAAACTATCCCTAGGTAGTAGAAAGTTAGAGGAAATAAATGAATACCTGACAATACATTTGCTGTTTACTTATACTGTTTCAGTGGAAATATGAGATTTAAAAATTTCACTTTGCCAGTTTTACAGGATTAGTGTAATTAGTACATCAAGCTCTAGAGTAGAGATCAAATTTTCAATCCTGTATCCTTGATATTGTCTATTGGTTATGCCACTTAGTAGCTGAATAGAAACACAATGGGAAACCCCTGTATACACTCCAGAATAACTAAAATTAAAAGTACTACAAATATTTATGTTGGTGAAAATATGTAGCAAAAGGAATTCCTGTACACTAGTGGTAGGAGTACAATTTGTTATAGTCACTTTGAGAAACAATATATAATTGTCTATGAAAGTCAAACTTAAGCTTACCCTACAGCCTAGATATATCTCCAAAAGAAATGCAAGCACATATACACCAAGACATGTGCAAAATCACTGGTAGCAGCATTTTTTGTAATAGCACAAAGCAAGAAGCAACCCAAATATTCACCAACAGTAGAATGGATGAACAAATTAGTACACATTCATGCAATTGAGTAATGAAAAAGCAATGAAAATGAATGTGCAATAACCACACACAATGTAATATTGAACAAGTGAAGCCAAAAGAGGATATGAATTTATAATCCCATTTAAGTAATCATCAAATAGAGAGGAAACTAATTTACAGTGTTAAAAGGTAGGATGTGGCCTATATTCTGAGAAGAAACATCAGCAGTGATTATGAAGGGACATGAGGAGGCTTCTGGATGGTGGCAATATTCAGTTTTTTGACCTGAGGTACAATTGCTACCTGCGATAATCCACTTCACTCTAAATGTTAAAAAGTAATCCAATGGCATCTGGATGACATTTCTTGACCTTCTTTCTTTCCAGTCCCACCTACTATCCTCTTAGAGGCCCCACGGAGAGACCTCTGCCTCCCTCCTGCACTGGATAGCCTGCCTCCTGGATCCTGTATATTCATTTCCTTGACTCACTCTCTTATGCAGTCAGTACATCCTTTTGCATCTTCTTCAGAAGTGGTGCAATCCCTTGCAATTATCTTTTGAGACTTTAAGTATCTAAAACTATTTTTATCCTACCATCATACCCTTTAACTCTTTAATTTGCCTGGGTATGTAATATGAGGTTGAATATTATATCTTTTCAGAATTGTCAGGAGAATGCTATTGTCCTTGGATTTCCAAGGTTGCTCTTCACATGTTTACATATTCTCTCTCTCTCTTTCTCTCTCTTTCTGCCTTTCTCTCTCTCTCTCTCTAAACTCTAAAACCTTGTAGAATCTTCTCTTGGTCATAAGTACTTTGAAATTTCCTAATGATGTACTTTGCTCTGGATTTATTTCTTCCAATGTACACATACTTAGGGATTTTTTTTTTTACTGTAGATGAAAATTCTCTTGAACTAATTTATTAATAATATCTGCATCATCTGTAACATTTAAAAAAAACTCTCTCATTCCAGATTCCCCATTATTCAGAGTTTGAACTTCCTGGGCAATTATTTTATTATAATTTCCATCTTTTTATCTTTTCTTCTCTACTTCCTTGGAGTTATATTCACTTTATCTTCCAAATCCTTTATTTAGGTGTTTATTTCTGCTGTTATGTTTTTAATTTCCATGGGCTCCTTTACGTTGTCTGAAAGCTCCTGTTTCTGTTTTGTGGATGCCATAAAATTTATATTTCTGAAGATACTAATGACGGAGTTGAGGTATTTTTCTCTCTGCCAAGAATGCTCCAATTTAGTATTTTCCTGTCTGTTTTTTCTGTTAGGCATTTTTCTCCAATGTCTGAAAATCATTGTCTCACTGCTCATAATTTATACTGGAGAGCAACAAAACAGTGACTGTCAGCTCAGATCTTGTATGTGCGGTTTGTGTAACCTGAGCTTTACTGTGAAAAGGTAAGCATGGGCTATTTGTTGGCGAACTCTCATTTCTATTTTGTATTCTTTGCCCTTCAGATGGTTACATTACCCAGGGAAAAATTGTTACAGCATTTGACTCAAAGATAAAGAATTGACAATCAGCATGCTGGGGTAGAATGGAGAAAGAGGTATAGAGGGGCTCTTTATTAAGGATTCAGTTGAGGAAAATTCCCAGGACTCCTCTTTTTGGTCATGGTATCAGCACTTTCAATTGTGCCAGCTTTTTTTTCAGCCCAGAGACCTTCTGTTCCATTGAGGAATCAAAAATTCAGGGTTGGCAAGGGGTTGGCAGGTCACTTAGCTAAAAGGAACTGGAGGAGGGTATTAGCATTTAAAATCCTTTCAAGCCATTTATACTCACTGTAACTTACTTTTTCATCGCCACCCCATCAGTACTAATCCCACTGGTAAGTGGTCCTGCCAATTCCTGGGTCTTTGAGGACTCTGTTCTATACATCAATGCTTTGTAGATTTCCCTGCTGGGAAGTTAGGAATTGGCTTGCTTATTTCTTTGTAGCAATCATAGATACTGAAAAACCGAACAAAACAGACATTACATTTAAACTTGGTAATTTGAGGAGGGTTTAATTAAGGGGCTAAAGAGGTATGCAAGATATGGAGAAACCAAAAGAACTAGTGAAGTATTGTAGGGATACTGCTGCACAGGAGACCAGAAGGGATTGGAAGGAGCAGATGCCAGAGCCTGGAATGACAGAGATGTGTGCAGAGGAGTGCTTAACAGAAGCTTTAACCCTGGCTGAGGAGTGCAGCCAGAGTCACACACATAGAAGAAGACCAAAGGCTTCAATAGGTCAGCTTCCCACCTCCCTCCAATCTTCTGCTTGACCTCTTATTGGCTAAAGCAAATAAGAAGCCAGAACATCAGATAGTCAACTAATGTTCATATAAGTCAGTCTTTCCCACTTGTAATTCTTAGAACAATGGTAAAATGTGCTGAACATGAAACAGCCTGAGAAGGAGGATCTGTTCAGAACAGACTGAGATCCATTCCTACTCCGTGAAGAAAATTGTGTCTTGTAGTGCTTTAGCCCATTTAAATCAAAGGACTTCAGTGTATAAAAACCTAGAGTAGAATGCATTCAGGGTCACTTAGTTGCAGTGTGACATGGGGCATGTCAGACAACACTCCATTCACCCTGCATTTTTATGAGTCTTGAAGGACTGACTTGCCATAAATTCTAAGATTCTTTTATTTCTTGCTTCCCATATATGAGTAATTACGTGGCTTCCTTAACTGGTTGTGTGAGGGTTCTGTCTCATTGAACGCAGGCAAGGGGTAGAAATTACAGACTGGTAATCTGTGAGCAGTGAACCTACTTCACAACTATAGAATCTAACTCTACTTTCAGCATTCTCAGCATTAATTCCTCATTCAGAGCTATATACGACAACAACTTTTTAAAATTTTACTTTAAGTTCCAGGATACATGTGAAGAATGTGCAGGTTTGTTACATAGGTATACATGTGACATAGTTGTTTGCTGCACCTGTCACGTAGGTTTTAAACCCCACATGCATTAGCTATTTGGCCTAATGCTCTCCCTTCCCCTGCCCCTGCAACCCCCGACAGGCCCCCGTGTGTGTTGTTCTCCTCCCTGTGTCCATATGTTCTCATTGTTTAACTCCCACTTATGAGTGAAAATATGTACTATTTGGTTTTATATTCTTGTGTTAGTTTGCTGAGGATGATGGCTTCCAGCTTCATCCATGACCCTGCAAAGGACATAATGTCATTCTTTTTTATGGCTGTATAGTATTCCATGGTGGTTATGTACTTTCTTTATCCAGTGTATCATTGATGGACATTGGGTTGGTTCTACATCTTTGCTATTGTAAATAGTGCTGCAATAAACATACATGTGCATGTGTCTTTATAGTAGAATGATTTATATTCCTTTGGGTATATACCCAGTAATGGGATTGCTGATCAAATCATATTTCCGGTTCTTGATTCTTGAAGAATTGCCACACTGTCTTCCACAGTGGCTGAACTAATTTACATTCCTACCAACAACAAAAAAGTGTTCCTATTTCTCCACAGCCTCACCAGCATCTATTGTTTATTGACTTTTTAATAATCACCATTCTGACTGGCATGAGATGGTATCTCATTGTGGTTTTGATTTGCATTTCTCTAATGATCAGTGATGATGAGCTGTTTTTCATATGCTTGCTGGCCATACAGATGTCTTCTTTTGAGAAGTCTCGGTTCATATCTTTTGCCCACTTTTTGATGGGGTTGTTTTTTTCTTGTAAATTTGTTTAAGTTCCTTGTAGATTCTGGATATTAGACCTTTGTCAGATGGGTAGACTACAAAAATTTTCTCCCATTCTGTAGACTGCCTGTTCACTCCGATGGTAGTTTCTTTTGCTGTACAGAAGTTCTTTAGTTTAATTAGATCCCATTTGTCAATTTTGGCTTTCGTTGCAATTGCTTTTGGTATTTTCATCACGAAGTCTTTGCCCATGTATATGTCCTGAATGCAATGGGGAAAGGATTCCCTATTTAATGTTGCTGGGAAAACTGGCTAGCCATAGTCAGAAAACAGAAACGGGACCCCTTCCTTAAACCTTATACAAAAATTAACTCAAGATACATTAAAGACCTAAGTGTAAATCCCAAACCAAAAAAATGGACAAGCATCTTCTCTCTCTTCTTTTTTTTTTTTTGGGACAGAGTCTCGCTCTGTTGCCCAAGCCTGGAGTGCAGTTGGTGGAGTGCAGTGGTGTGATCTCAGCTCACTGCAAAACTTCGCCTTCCTGGTTCACACCATTCTCCTGCCTCAGCCTCCTGAGTAGCTGGGACTACAGGCGCCTGCCCACCAGGCCGGCTAATTTTTTTTATTTTTATTTTTTATTTTTAGTAGAGACGAGGTTTCACCATGGTAGCCAAGATGGTCTCGATCTCCTGACCTTGTGATCCACCCGCCTCGGCCTCCCAAAGTGCTGGGATTACAGGAGCCCGGCAGACAAGACCTTTTTAAGAATGTTGGTATACTCCTCACTAAAGCATTTTTGCATCAAAGAAGGGAGTAGTGCCTTTGGGGCCCTCCTGAAGATTGTGATTACGGGAGGGGTGAGAGTTTGCACCGAATCCTTTTAAACAATGCTTTCTCCTGAAACTGAAAGCTCACCTGATTAAGCCACCAAAGCTAACCTGCCTTGCTTGCTTTTAATTGCCTACTTCCAGTTGATCCTAAAATTCCATTACCCTCCTTATAGATACCTGACTGTGGGTCACTATAGTAACAGTTGCTCAAAGTTATTTTTCAGGAACTAGGGGGCAGCTCGTGTCTAGTTTAAGCTGCTTGAGGCCATCAACTTTTACCTGGGCCTGCTGGGGTGCTTGAAGAGTGACCTTTTAACCTCAGAGGGCTAAGAATGCCACCCTCAGGTCATGCTTATGCTACTATTTCATGCAGCTGAATCCTGTGACAAACCATGTGGCTTGATTACAGTTGCACAGAAACCCCGATTATCTCATCTTTCCTATCCACCAATCATCTTTGTCCACACTTTAGAATGGCTGTTTATCCCTTACTACCCCAAAACCCTATTTTCAGGGAGGTAGACTTCAGATTTGTTCTTGCATCTCCTCACGTGGCAGCCTTGTGAATAAAACCTTTTCTCTTTTCAAAACTAGTGGCCACAGTGATTGGCTTGTTGCATGAAGGCAGAAAAGAACCTGGTTGCTGACACTCCAGAAACTTCGACTCCTTTCATAAAAGAAATAGGCTGACAAACTGAGGCTTCTCTAGTGTGCTCTGCTTGTCAGCCTGCTTCTTTTATGAAAATATTGCATCTGGGTTTCAATTCCGCAAGCACAGAAAGTCAGTGCCACCATCATGGGCTTCATTTAACACGTTGAACCTTAAATCCAAAAGGAATATGCTCATTTTCATTAATCGAGTCCCATCTGGCCTGCTATTGTCACAGTTCTTTTAGGACTTGCTACCATATATACTCTGCAGACTGCTGAATTTATACAGAATCTATATAGGACTATAAGCTTTTTGGAGTGTGGGTGAGCTCCTCCTACAGAAGGTCTTACGCTTTCCTCCCTGACTTATGAAGGGACCTAAATCTCACCGTGGGCCTCAAAGCAACAGTGGTGGTAGCTCAGGGTCTTCAGAAGCTTCCTGTAAGCAAATGCTCAGGAAAGACAGCTGGAATTCACTTATTCAGAGGACTGCTTCCCCAGGGAGACCAAAGTTTGAATTTCTCAGACTCTTAGGCTTCTGCTTATATATTCCCATCCCTTACCTTAGGCCCACTAGTGCTATTTTCCCAGTGTAAACAGCCTTTCCATGAGGCCCTCAGCTTGGTCTTCACCTGTGTCTGTTTTCAAACTGAGGGGAATGAGGAACTCTTTCAAATCTGTCATGGAAGGTTATTAATTTTTCCTGTATATTTCCATCAAATGTAATTATTCCTGTATATTTCCATCAAATGTTCAACAGTTTTACATTTCTCAGTTCCTTGCATCATAGAGCCATCAAAATACCAGCTGAGGCCCTGCCTTCCAAATCACTTTGCATTCCAAAGTGACTGATGGCCTCAGGCACCTCATCTCTGCAGGCCATGGTCCCCTCCTGCTTTCCATCCCAAGCAAGACTCTACTGCAGGACAGGATATCTGTGCCCCACCCCCATCCAACCAGGTGGCTACCCTGCATATCTCCAGTGGGGATGAACTCAATCAAAGAATGCTCTAACAGCCTTTTTCCTCACACCACTCCTGGTACCAATAACCAACCAGTCAGGTCCTGACAAGATGACAAATGGCGTGCTCAGTTTGGATGATTTGGGGAAAATCAGGAATCTATTTATAAAGCGATTCTCAAGGGAGAAGGAACACAAAGCATTGCCTTCCCAGGACTGGAAGGAGCAGGGCACTACACGCCATCACCAGCCCAAGCCTAGAAGCTGAGGGGAGAGAGTAGTTACCAGCAAAGAGAGAGGAAGAAAGTGGTAGCACAGGGGTATTTAAGAGAATCTCTTGGTAGAATCAATAACTTTTGGTCAAATAACCCAGCCTGAGGTAACCCATCATGGATGGAGAAAGAAGAATGGAAACCTGGACCTCAATCTTTCTTCTTCCTGCTTATGACATTTTTAGGCTGAACCTAAGCAAAAGTCAAAAGGGAAGTATTCTGTTGATTTGGGGATACAGTTCAGCCTGGGGCTACAGAGCTGGGTGGGAAAAGGAGAACAGATCTGAAGCAGCAACCAAAACTGATCCAGCTACTTAGTAACCCCTAAGCCACCTACCTCTTTGCCATCTTCTTTCCAATTGTCTTTGCATTCTTGCACATTCTTATTCTGTCAAAATAAAATGAAGAATACATTGGGTTGATATCATTGATGCAGTTACTAAAGATTGTCTTGCCAAGGGCTTACATGCAGATGGAAAAGATTAACATGGTAACTGGCAGAGGACATAAAGTTCAGGTGTGTCTTTTTAGTCATTCCTCTGCTTGATTGGGTATCTCATGTGAAAAGCCTGCAGTTACTAAAATTCCAGATACGAAAGTCTATCATCCCAGTTCAAACTTTATGGTACCTGTACCTTACCTTGTTTCTGCTTGCACTGAGTCTGGACTTTTATCTTCCTAGATTTCCAATCACATTGATTTCATCAGTGTTCTTGGTTTACGTGCTTCTTTGGCTTATAACACAGATGCACATTGGGGCCAGCTTTTGTTTTTGTTTTTTCTACAAAGGTTTTATGTTCATTGTTGTCTTCTGTCTTCATAACCACATGCATGCACTTCCCACTCGCCAGAATTCTTTTTCTCAAACTAGCTCACCTAGTTAATTTCTGACCATCCTTAAATCTCGGCTCCTCTGTGACACAATGCCTCATTGCTTCCCACGGGGTGAAGTTATCCCTCTATTGCACCAGATGATTGTCCTTGTGTATGGCCTGGAGATAGGATATGTAAACAGAAGTCTACGTTATTTATTGTTGCATTACACAGTTTGCCATTGTATAGTTTTCAGCTTGTCTTTCCTGTTGGCCCATTAACTGTAAGAAGGTCATAGCTCCTTCTTTTATTACAGCCTGGCAGAGTAGATTCTCAATAAATTTTATTGATCAACTATTGTGTTTATTCTGCATCATATAAGTTTCCTCTGTAATTTTGACCTTTCTGACTTGACCTCAGGACCCAGGAACTGGAGCGGAACTGTGGGGTGTGAAACCCTGACAGAGCAAAAGCATGCAGACAGGAGAGAAATGTTCAGGATTCAGTGAATGGTTTTAATCCTGCTCTGCATTTTTTCTCAACCCAGAGACACTTTAAATGTCTGGAGACGTATATATTTTATGGCACCTTAATGGCTAACTTTGCTCGTGCCTGGGGATCTGTGCGCTCTTTAAATGCTGTTTTGCTATTGCAATAAGGGACACAGTATGTGTTATTCAATTGAATACAAAAAGAAGAAAAGTGAAAACTTGGGTATGCACATCCCATCTTGAAGCCACCTTTGTCTGTGTCTGGAGTGAGAAAAGTTATGGGTCAATATCTCCTTTCTGAGTCCTGGCGTTAGGGAGACAGAGACAGATTTGATGATCACTCACTGGGCTGGCAAGTCCTTCACATCTCTACCCAAGTACAAACTCAGTTTCTTTTCTGAGTGCATAAGTGCTTAATGTTGATTGACTGAGTCATCTATCATGACACAGGAGTTTACATCTTCTTGCAGATATATAATGGCAATTCCAGTGAAATGGAAAACACTAAAACCATCATTTTTCAGAAGAACTGCTAAGTGTGAATACTAAGTAACATCTGCTAATAGTTATTGAGGGAACATATTCTAGGTGATAGAAGGGAAAACACACTTAACCAACTTCAGGACCTGGACTGCACTTAGAGTTTGCAAGTGAACATAAACTTTTATTTACATTTTCTTTGGTTTTGTTTTGAAAAATGACAGCCTCATAGTAAGAGATATTATAAAAGGATCTAAAACCTGTTTTCATACAGAGTAGTGACAATTGGTGTGTCTTACCAATAATGACATATATTTAATATAGATTGCACTGTGAAAAATGATTTTGCTTTTAATTCCACATATAAATTATTCACCCAGATCTTCATTATGTTTAAGAGTCATTCAGATTGTGTTCTTAGAGACATAGGTAGCAGAGATAAAACATTTAGGTTATAATTTAGTGATTTTGTTTTCTAAAAGGACAGCTCTTAAAATAAAAGTAAAATATTAACCACCAATAATTGTGGTTTAGGAATATTGAAGAAATGCATTATTTAGAATATGCTTGAAAAAACAATTAGGTGTTATTATAGTATGTTCTTTCTTATACAATCTACAGGACTTACAGAAATCTCAGACATCGAGTCTTCATATTTTATACTAGATATTTCTCACTTTCTTGCTCCAAAATCATTTTCCCTTTTTCTAGAAAGTATAAAATTTCCTGCTTTTGCCCCAGCTACTCAACATATTCTTGGGAACCGATTCCACTGAGGGGCCCTGGCCACCAGGGAGGCACATGGATGGGGGTGCTGTGTGAACCCAATTCCTCCCTTTAGAGGCCTGCACCTCAGGCTGAGACACCAGCAGCAGTAGGGGCCAGGTTGACTCAATCTGATGCATGCCAGTCCCTCAAGAACCTGCCCACCAGCTTGACTACCCAGATTTTATGTTCTGCTCTGGGTCTTTCTGAATTCTTATTCTTCAGCGGCCCTTTTTCTTAATTATAGGGAGCCCCATGTCTCCCAAGTACCCACATCACTCAAGTTCTCTGAAGTGCGTTTCCATTTATTATAAACAAAGATTCCTACCAATACATAAAACATCCCACAATGTGTTAAATGGGTAGACAATTTCACCTTTTAAAGTAAAATGACTTGATTCAATTTTCCTTCCCTGATAACTAAAAGATTGTTGGTTAGAAATGATTGCCTTGGTAGTACAGGCTGAAGCCACTTGAGATCTCTCAGAATCTCTCCAGGCTCATAGGAGAGAGAAATTTATTTTGCTGAACATTTGGCCATTTGATATTCATGCCTGCACTTATAGCTATCACATGAGGTGTATTTACTGTGGCAGGCACTTCAAATGCCTTAAATATATAAACTCATTTAATACTCACAACCCTAAAAATTAAGTATAGACATAATCCAGTGTTATTTTTCAATATAATATATGCTGTGCCAGGGATTCTGTCTTATATAGTGTGGTATACCCATTACTTATCATAGTATGTGACATAATAGTCACTCAGTAAACATTTCTTTCTTTTTTTTTTTTGTAAATGGAGTCTTGCTCTGTCACCCAGGCTGGAGTGCAATGGTGCGATCTCGGCTCACTGCAATCTCCACTTCCTGGGTTCAAGTAATTCTCCTGCCTCAGCCTGCCAAGTAGCGGGGATTATAGGCTCCCACCACCATACCCGGCTACTTTTGGTATTTTTAGTAGAGACGGGGTTTCACCATATTGGCCAGACTGATCCCGAACTCCTGACCTCAGATGACCTGTCTGCCTCGGCCTCCCAAAGTGCTGGGACTACCGGCGTGAGTTGCTGTGCCCGGCCAGTAAATATTTCTTAAATGAATCATATAATGTGTGTCTGGGCTTACTATGCCCATGATTGCTTGTAGTGGAGATATATGTAAATATAAACCTCTTTCTTACATGTTCATCTCCCACTTCTTAAATATGTATTTAGTGTTATCAGAGCATCCATGTCACACTAGCTTCATGTGACACTGAAAACCCATCTCTGGCTCTGGGAGTTTTGAAAGTGAGCCAAGAGAGTAAGCTTGTATATCTAGTGCTTGAAGCCATCAGATGAAAAGTACAGGAATGGTTGATGAACATATTCTGTATGTTATGGTAAAGAAATCCTCCTCAGCAAGAAACAAGAATTAAACCAGAATACAAAAAAGAAAGAAAGAAAGAAAGCACCAGTGAGAATTAGAAGTCCAGATTCTAGTTCATCCTGAGGCTCGAATAAATGTTGGCCTTTGTATATATAACTCAGTTGTTCAGAGTCTATGGTACATTCCTTGTTCTTCTAATAAAAAGTCATTTCTTTTTTTATAAATTAGAGACAGGATCTTGCAGTATTGCCCACGCTGGTCTTGAACTCCTGGCCTCAAGTGATCCTCCTGTGCTAGGATTACAGGTGTGAGCCACCATGTCTAGCCAAAAAGTAGATTTATCTCTTTAGATTATAACATGCATTGTCATTCCCTTTTAATTTAGCATTATGGTAGATATATTGCCCATTTGGGCTGCTATAACAAAATACCTTAGCCGAGGCAATATATAAACAACAGAAATTTATTATTTTCCATACTGGAGGCTGGGAAGTTCAAGATCAAGGCACCAGGAAATTCAGTGTCCAGTGAGGCACCTCTGCTTCATGGATGGTACCTTCTTTCTGCATCCTCATATGGCAGAAGGGTGTAATGATGTGTGCTTGAGCTTCCTTTACAAGGGCTTTAATCCCATCCATGAGAGTGTAGCCCTTATGAATTATCACTTCACAAGGGCTCCATATCTTAATACTCTCATATTAGGTATTAGGACTTGACATATGAATTTTGGGGGGACACTAGAACATTAAAACCATACGGCAGTAGCCTTGCAGCCAAGTATTCCTCTTCAACTATCTAGGCCTAACCTTTGCACTTCTTAATTATATCTCATTCTTCACTTCCTTTATAACCTACTGAAGCAAAACTTTAATTATAATTTTACTATTAAGGGAAAGAAACATTTGAAATATTTAGCTCTCAAACACAGCTCAACATATTAAGCTGTTATATATAGTAACATTGCTCTACTTCTAAAAACTAAGCTATATACTTCATAACACGGAATGTAAGGCTTCCAACTATATCCTGAATTTATCTTCCCATATTCATATTCTACTTCTCCCAATAGGAACTTTATGTGTCTGTCAGGCGCTTTTCTATAAAATTCGCCCAAATGTACCTGGATGTTTTCCAGTTCATACCTCTTGTGAATTCAGTTTGCTTTTGAAAATGTCATCTTTTGACTTAGGATTGTCTTGGCAATGCGGGTTCTTTTTTGGTTCCATGTGAACTTTAAAGCAGTTTTTTCCAGTTCTGTGAAGAAAGTCATTGGTAGCTTGATGGGGATGGCATTGAATCTATAAATAACCTTGGGCAGTATGGCCATTTTCACGATATTGATTCTTCCTATCCATGAGCATGGTATGTTCTTCCATTTGTTTGTGTCCTCTTATTTCACTGAGCAGTGGTTTGTAGTTCTCC
>NW_016814960.1:4644-7437 GCF_001698545.2 Rhinopithecus bieti | reverse complement strand
GCATGTTCTCACTCATAGGTGGGAACTGAACAATGAGATCACTTGGACTCGGGAAGGGGAACATCACACACTGGGGCCTATCATGGGGAGGGGGGAGGAGGGAGGGATTGCTTTGGGGAGTTACACATGATATAAATGATGAATTGATGGGTGATGACGAGTTGATGGGTGCAGCACACCAACATGGCATAAGTATACATATGTAACAAACCTGCATGTTATGCACATGTACCCTAGAACTTGAAGTATAATAATAAAAAAAAAAGAAAATGTCATCTTGAGGAAGGAGGTGTGAACACAAATAATATGTCAATGTGTAATTTATTTTTCAGACTTTGAAGAAAACAAGGAAGATCCATTCGTGGATCAAGAAAGTAATGTTGTTCTGGGTACACTGACATGGTGTCGCTACCTCATAAACTGCCTTTGTAAACCTAATTCAGAATTTTCAAACTTCAAAAGACAGAGAAATACTGAGGAATGCTGCTTAGGCAGGCTTGACATACAGAGAACATATTCGTTTCAGGAACAATTTTATCTTCATCAATTATTTAAATACTTAGTCACATTTGCCTTACTTCACATAATCAAGTTGAATACGAGTAGCTGAAGTGTTAATACAAGAACAAGAAATGTAGTTTTCATGCAATTAGTGTATATTTTCAAAGATAAAAAATTTCACAGGATACATGAAGAAATTTAGAATGAACTCTAGTTTGCAATCAATGATAAAATGTAAGATAAAAAACTAAAAACATAGTTGCAAATTGTGATTAAAAGGCATGCAAAATTAGGGATTTATAAATTAGTTACATATGTGGGAGTATGGAACCTATGAATAATGTGAATACATACTGGTTTGTACATTTACTTAACTTTACACATTTGTTCTCTTTTCTCTGTCTGTAAAAGATAGATAGATAATAGATAGACAAATAGAAAAGAAAAGATAGATATAGATAGCAATATAAGCTCTGAAAGAGGAGTAGAATATTTTTGCCAAAAATCTTTGCCTAAGAACACCTTTCTTAAATACTAAGAAGAAAAGGTTGAACATCTGGAACAATTTGTGAGACAAACAACAGTATAGCTTCCTTCAGTAGAAAACATGCTGTTTTCTTATGTTTTTAGTACTATAGTCTGATAACCCATGGTATATTTCCAAGATCAGATAGAATTGTAAATGTAAAATCATCAAGTATAAAAGAGTGTTGATGAAAAAATTAAACTCTGTAAAATATTTGAAGAGGTTTATTCTAAACCAAATGTGAGGACCATGACTCACGACACAGCCTCAAGAGACCCTGAGAACATGTGCCCAAGGTGGTTGGATTACAACTTGGTTTTATACAATTTAGGAGAAAAGAAGTTACAAGCAAAGACATAAATCCATACATGGAAGGTACACATTGGTCCAGCTCGGAAAGGCTGGACATGTCAAAGCAGGGGTTGGGCTTACAAGTCATAGATGGATCCAAAGATTTCCTAACTGGCACTTGGAGCTAAGCTTTGCCTAAAGAGTTGAAATCAGCAGAGAAATGCTTGGGTTTAAGATGGGTAACGGGGTGGTCATGAAAACCAAGGTACTTGTTATGTAGAGAAGGCCTCCAGGTTCTAGGCTTCAGAAAGAATAGATGTTAAATGTCTTATCAGACCTTAAAATGTGTCAGACTCTTAGTTTTCTCTTCTAGGTCAGGAAAATACCTGGAAAGGGAAGATAATTCTCTACAGAATGTAAATTTTTCCTATCAGAGATGGCTTTCATGGCCATTCCAAAATATGTCAAAGAAATATACTTTGGAGTAAAATACTTTTATTTCCTTTAGGCCTGTAACCTGTCATGTGATGTTTATATCTGAATCAGGTTGGAGCTGGTATCTTATCGTTACAGAGAGTCTGTTCTGTCAGTCTTAGGATCTCTGTTTTAATCTTAATGCTTATCACTTGTACCTGAACTTCATAAGAGAGCGGGCACAGTGAAGTATATCTGACACCCACCCCACCCTTCCTGTCATGACCTGAACTAGTGTCATGGGTTTCTTTCAAATCTCCTTCGTTGAAAGGGGATCCATTCAGTCACTTGGGGATTATTATTTGATTTTGGCTTATAAAATGAGGGACATCTGAGTCTGGAGCAGACGGAAGAGGAAGGGAAGTACAGTCCCCAGATAAAGGCCTTCAGATGCCATCTCCCACTAGCATGCAAGCCTCAGTCCAGAGGGTAAGTATGGCTCAACATTCTTCTAGAAAAAGGAAATCTAGGGAAATCAAGAATGGACAAGAATGAATATTTGCCAGTGAAGTATGTTGAGTTCCTTACCTACCTTATCAGGTGTTTGTCACACGCTCATTCTCAGGAAAAAGTATTATTGATCCTGCTTTATAAAATAAGGAAAGGGAGGCTTTAAAGTTTTAAATTATTGTTTTGCTGTCAGCCAAGTAGTTTGTAAAAATTTAGTACTCTACAAAGTGTTTCCTGACACTCAAATTTATACAAATAGGGCCATAATGCCCTTTGTATTTATTTTCAGCATTTATATCAATGCTTTGAACAACATCCACAATAAAAACATCCACAGTAAAATCTTGAGATTGAAAGTTGGATCAGGTTTATTGATTTGCGTATCTCTCATATAAAGAGAACCGAAGACAAAAACCACGTGATTATCTCAATAGATGCAGACAAGGCCTTTGACAAAATTCAACAGCCCTTCATGCTAAAAACGCTCAATAAATTCAGTATTGATGGAACATATCTCAAAATAATAAGAGCTATTTATGACAAACCCACAG
>NW_016814960.1:0-2843 GCF_001698545.2 Rhinopithecus bieti | reverse complement strand
AAAGTCATGCTGCTATAAAGACACATGCACAGGTATGTTTATTGCAGCACTATTCACAATAGCAAAGACTTGGAATCAACCCAAATGTCCATCAGTGACAGACTGGATTAAGAAAATGTGGCACATATACACCATGGAATACTATGCAACCATAAAAAAGGATGAGTTTGTATCCTTTGTAGGGACATGGGTGCAGCTGGAAACCATCATTCTCAGCAAACTATCGCAAGAACAGAAAACCAAACACTGTATGTTCTCACTCATAGGTGGGAATTGAACAATGAGATCACTTGGACACAGGAAGGGGATCATCACACACCAGGTCCCACTGTGGGTGGGGGGAACATTAGGAGATATACCTAATGTAAATGACTAGTTAATGGGTGCAGCACACCAACATGGCACACGTATACATATGTAACAAACCTGCACGTTATGCACATGTACCCTAGAACTTAAAGTATAACAAATAAATAAATAAATAAAGTTGGGTCAGGAGGACCATGGTCCAAATCAGGAAAATTATCTATTGACAGTTGGTCTCATTATATCCTTGGAAGACTGTGCATTTTGACTTTGAGAAAATAAAGTCGTAAGAGCACTTGAGTAGTCTGGCAGAGTTGATTAAAAATGAAGCCTTTAAACACTGTTATAATGCAGTTCCCAGCTGAATGGAAACATAGCTATGGCAAGAGCTGGAGCTTCTAAATCTGCTAAGATTAATGGAAGTGCATTACCATTATGTGCCAGAGGAATATGTTTGGGCATCAGTGAGAATAAATACAAAATGAAGAGTCCCACTTTTCAAAAAATAATGTATTAAACATTTAAATTGTGTAAAATCTTGCCAGATCTAAGAATTCCTCCGTGCTTTTGATGCCAATTGGATGAAGCATGTCTGTAGGTAGATAAAAATGTCAAGAAACATATTTTCATTATGGACTACATCCATTTAAAACATCTTTAAGTTTAAATCACCAGAGATTTCTTGATTAACAAACATTATATAAGAAAAAGTCACAAAAAAGGTGAATGTATGTAACATTCATCAGGTTACAATTCTATGCCGGGCACTATATCAACTCTTAAAGGGTTTTATTTATTTTTCCAAAAGCAGTGAAACATAAACTAAGAATTATGAATCTCAGTTTTCAAACAAAGAACTGAGATTCAAAAGAGTGAAGTCATTGTTCTTATACATGCAGTGAGTTTTGATAGAAAAGAAGCATTGTCTCAGGGAATAAAGATAATGGTAATTAGGAAGTCTTTCTTTGTTAATCACCTAGTTAAATACCCTGGGTCTACATGTACAGATACAAAATTACCCCTCCCTTGCTTAGTCAGGTTCTGTTTTTTTTTACAACACAGTGTAAATTTCATTTATATTTTTGTTTTGAGATGGAGTCTTGCTCTATCACCCAGGCTGGAGTGCAGTGGTGGGATCTCTGCTCACTGCAACCTCCACCTCCTGGGTTCAAACAATTCTCCTGCCTCAGCCTTCTGAGTAGCTGGGACTACAGACAAATGCTACCACATCCAGCTAATTTTTTTTGTAATTTTAGTAGAGACAGGGTCTCACTGTGTTAGCCAGGATGGTCTCGATCTTAGACCTTGTGATCTGCCCGCCTTGGCCTCCCAAAGTGCTGGGATTACAGGCATGAGCCACCACTCCTGGCCAGTAAAATTTATTTAAAAGAATTATTGAGGCAGATTCCAAGATGGCTGAATCGGAACAGCTCCAGGATACAGCTCCCAGCATGAGCAATACAGAAGACGGGTGATTTCTGCATTTCCAACTGTGGTACTGAGTTCATCTCACTGGGGTGTGTCAGACAGTGGAGGCAGGATAGTGGGTGCAGCCCACCGAGAGAGCTGAAGCAGGGTGAGGCATCACCTAACCCAGGAAGTGCAAGGGGTAAAAGAATTCCCTTTCCTAGCCAAGAGAAACCATGACACACAGCACCTGGAAAATCGGGTCCCTTCCACCCTAATAACTGCACTTTTCCAAGGTTCTTAGCAAATGGCACACCGGGAGATTGTATCCTGCACCTGGATTGGAGGATCCCACACCCACGGAGCCTCCCTCATTGCTAGCACAGCAGTCTGAGATCTAACTGCAAGGTGGCAGCAAACCTGGGGGAGGAGCTCCCGCCATTGCTGAGGCTTGAGTAGGTAAACAAAGTGGCCAGGAAGCTCAAACTGGGTGGAGCCCACTGCAGCTCAAGGAGGCCTTCCTGCCTATGTAGACTCCACCTCTAGGGACAAGGGATAGCCAAATAAAAGGCAGCAGAAACCTCTGCAGATTTAAATGTTCCTATCTGACAGCTTTGAAGAGAGTAGTGATTCTCCCAGCACAGAGTTTGTGATCTGAGAATGGACAGATTGCCTGCTCAAGTGAGTCCCTGAACCCCGAGTAGTGTAACTGGGAGACACTCCCCCAGTAGGGGCAGACTGACACCTTACATGGCCAGGTATGCCTCTGAGACAAAGCTTCCAGAGGAAGGATCATGCAGCAACATTGGCTGTTCAGCAATATTCACTCTTCTGCAGCCTCTGCTGCTGATACCCTGGCAAACAGGGTCTGGAGTGGACCTCCAGCAAACTCCAACAGATCTGCAGCTGATGGTCCTGACTGTTAGAAAGAAAACTAACAAACAGAAAGGACATCCACACCAAAACCCCATCTGTAGGTCACTATCATCAAAGACCAAAGGCAGATAAAACCACAAAGATGGGGAAAAAACAGAGCAGAAAAGCTGAAAATTCTAAAAATCAGAGGGCCTCTGTGCCTCCAAAGGAACAAAGCTCCTTGCCAGCAACGGAACAAAGTTGGATAGAGAATG
>NW_016814959.1:769569-836937 GCF_001698545.2 Rhinopithecus bieti | reverse complement strand
GTGGAGGTTGCAGTGAGTCGAGATTGTGCCATTGCATTCCAGCCTAGGCAACAAGAGTAAAACTTCATATCAAAAAAGAAAGAAAGAAAGAAAAAACTCTGTCACACACACACACACACACACACAAAAAAAAAAAAAAAGAAAAGAAAAGAAAAAAAGGAGAAGAGAAATAAACAGGAAAGGACTGGGGTGAGCTATTAGATAAGAGGCCTGAAAAGGCCTCGGCAGGAAGAAGACACTTGAGAAAGAGCTAAAGGAAGTATGGGAGGGAGCCAGGTGGGCATCTGGCAAAGAACACTAGGGAGTGGGAACAGCACGTGCAAAGGCCCTGAGGTGGGGCTGTGCCTGTGGCGTGGCTGCAGTGGAGTGAGTAGGAGTCAGGCAGGGGGAGGGGAAGCCAGGTTATGTTGGACAGTAAAGGTTCCATAAGGCCGTGGGAACTGTTCCAAGTGCAGCCCCTCAGAGCTGGCCCTGCCCTCAAGGAGCTTCCAGTTTGTCAGAAGAGACAGACATGAACCAAGGAGTCACTCCATCAAATGCAAAAGCAGAACTGTGACAGATGTTATGAGGGAGGGGTGTGTGCTCTCAGAGGTCAGGGAGGAATTCCTTGAGGAACTTGCACTTGCACTAAGGCAAGGATAGGTTTAGTGGCTCATGCCTGTAGTCACAGCGCTTTAAGAGGCTGAGATGGAAAGATCGCTTGAGCCCAGGAGTTGGAGGATGCAGTGAGCTGTGACCATGTCACTGCACTCCAGACTGCACTCCAGCCTGGGCAACATAGCAAGACCCCATCTCAAATTTTAAAAATGAAAAGAAAAAGGATGAGTTCAGCAGGTGAAGAGGGGACAGAAGAGGATTCCAGAGAGTGGCTGAGAGTGGATATGGGGCAGAAGGATGAGCTAGGTGAGACCGTGCCCTGGCCTTGCCTCTGGGAAGGAGTTTCCGTTGATACTAAACACAATAGGAAAGCATGGACAAGCTTGAGCAGAGACAAAATTCCAGCTCTGCCACTTTCTAGTTATTTAATTTTCTGGCCTTCAGTTTCTTCATCTGTAAAATGGGTATAATGATGGCCCCTACCCGACAGGGTCCCTGGGAGGGTGAAATGCCTGGCACTGGGTAAGGGGAGGGTGAAATGCCTGGCACTGGGTAAGTATTGTTATTACCATCACCATGGCCATCACTGTCATCATCATCACCACCACCGTTCCCCAGGGAGCGAGACGCCCGTGTGAAGAGGAAACTGCGGGGCCCAGAGCCAGCAGCCACAGAGGCCTATGGGAGCGGAGGTGAGTATAGTTCCGATGGCGACGGGGCCAGGCCTGAGACATGGATCCTCCCTAGCCCAACCTCTCCCTTCCCTCTCCCCGGACACACCAGGTGGTCCCTGCGACTCCACTCTGGGTGGAGACATTCATGAATCAGACCCAGAACAGGCCTCAGCCCCCGGGGAAGTCACCACTGCCCTGGCACCTCCGTGTGGTGGCCCCAGTGCCGAGGCCTACCTCATGCACCCTGCGGCTTTCCACGGGGCCCCCAGTCACCTTCCCACCAGGTGAGTGGGACAGGGGACCAGGCGGGGCTGCGGGACCCTCTGCCCTGCTCTGACATCCTTCTCTCCCATGTCAGGAGCCCCAGCTTCCCGGAGGCTCCAGACTCTGGGCGCTCAGCCCCCTACTCGGCTACATTTCTGGAGCTGCCACCCGGGCCAGGGGGCTCCGGGTACCCAGCGGCTCCGCCGGCGGCACCCTTCGCCCCGCACTTTCTCCAAGGGGGCCCCTTCCCTTTACCATACCCCGGGCCTGGGGGCTATCTGGATGTGGGCTCCAAACCCATGTACTGAGCCATTGCTGGGCCCCTCTGCCTCCATCACAAACCTCCAGCTCCCTTCCCCCAGCCCTGGAGCCCCCTCACCTCCACTGGCCCCATCCCCCACACCAAATGGCTGCCTTGGGCCTGCCCACCACCCCCCACAACTTCACACCTTGATTTCACTCCCACCCCGCTCTGGCTTCAAAGCCCAACCAAGGCTGCTGGGAGTCCAGCTGGGGCCGGCTTCCCCTTCTCGGCTCTCACCTCCGTGTGAATGGAAGGGGCTCTGCCTGGCCAAATGGGGCTACAGACCAGTATCCCCACCTACCGGGTCCCCCTGTGAGCTCTTGGAGGGACTCAATCCCCATCCCCACACCACTGGTGCAGGCCACACCAGTCTGTTGTTCTGGGACCAGAGTATTTTTGTTAATAAAACTCAAAAGCCATCCATGCTCAGGAAACATTGAAGCTACTGTGTTTGGCCCTGGGCGGGGCTGGGTGAGCAAAGGCTTTGCTAGGAGACCCAGACCCAGATCTAAACCTGTGTTTCCAGCTGCCTGACCTAGCACGAAATCTACCGGCTCTCTAGGCCCATCTCTTCTTCAGAAAAATGGAGAAATCAGAATCTCGTGATGCTGTTAATAAGGCTGCCGTGAGAACAGAGCCCTCTCCCTAGCACTGGGGAAGCCAGCAGGCAGCGGCCCCTGGAGGCCCTGGGCAAGCTGACTGGCCTGAGCCTGGCCCTCCTGGCAGGTCGGGGCCCTGAGGCAGTCAAGGCCCTAGGTTCACCCCAGGTCCCAGGCCAGCAACCCTGTGCATTCCCAACCAAGTCTGGCAAAAACTCAAAGACCATTTTTCTTCTTTTATTAGAATTTTTTTTTTCATTTTTTTTCTCAAAATTTTATCTAAAACAAACAGAAAAAAAAAGGAAAAAAAGAAAAAAAAAATATTGGAAACTTCATGGTTCAAGTGGGGAGAGAGGAGAGGAGGAACATGGAGCTGGGTCTCCAGGCCTCTCCAGAGAAGTCCTCACCCTCGAAGCACCCTCCTGGGGGAGAGCAGAGCCGGGACAGCTCCCCCCACAATGCCCAGCCTCCGTCTGAGGAAGAAGGCAGAGTCACAGTGGTCCGAGGGCCAGAAGAGCTGTAGGGGGCAGGGGCAGGGGCAGGGGCCAGGGTGGGGGGTCACAGGAAGTAGTCAGCCACGGGCTTCTTGGAGGGGATGCCCCGTATCTCTTGGGCAGCGGCCTCAAAGATGATGAAATCTTTCTGGAGATGCTCGTCCAGCTCCAAGATGGCTGCCACATTTGCACAGCGGTAGCAGTAGTTGGGTGCTGACCACACAGTGAGCATGGTCTCATTGAAGTGCCACTTGTAACCTTCCATCACCAGTTGGTGGGCACAGCAGATCATGTCAATGTCGTTGGCTGCATTGAACTGGGCCACCACGTCACTGCCAAATAGGTAGCCAGCCCCTCGGGGGCTCACGCCCCAGCCTGTGGTGTCTTCTGGGTCAGACCAGAGGAGGTCACACATGGGCCCATCATGTGGCACCTCTTGCTTTTGGTCAATTGTCCGAATCTGATCCAGGGTCTGGATGGAGGGGGAGAGACCCCCGTGCACACAGAAGATCTTGCCATCGATGATGGCTGACAGGCTGAGGTAGTCGAAGATCTCGGTGCAGTAGTGCCATACAGTCACCGAGCCATACTTGCGCAGGCACTCATCGTAGAATCCGTAGACCTGCGTGATCTGGCGACTCTCATGGTTGCCCCGGATGAGCGTGATGCGGTCAGGATAGCGAACCTTAAATGCCAGCAGCAGGAGGAACGTTTCGACGCTGTAGAAGCCACGGTCCACAAAGTCCCCCATGAAGAGATAGTTGGTCTCAGGGACATCGCCACCCACTCTGAACAGCTCTTTGAGGTCATAGAATTGTCCATGGATGTCACCGCACACTGTGACTGGCGAGTCCACTCTCTGCACGTTGCTCTCCTCTACCAAGATCTCGCTGGCTTTAGCGCACAGGGCCTTGACTTCGCTCTCCTAGATGAGCTCGCAGCTACGCAGCTGCTCGATCTGCCGGTCCAGGTCGCTGATCTCCGCCATGGCCCACCCCCCGCGCGGGTCAGAGTCGGGGCCGCCGCTCCCTCCGCACCGCACAGGGGTCTCCACCACTGTGACTCCGGTTCCGGCTCTCCGGCTCCCTGTCTCCCTCCTTCACTCCGCTTTGGGCCGCAGCCACCACCGCCGCCACTTCTGCTTCCGGTCCCCTTACCTATTTCTTTTTAAAACATTCTTTTATTGAATTGCCTACATAAAAGTGCACAAACAGTATACAACTCATTGAATTTTCATAAGGTGAACTGACTCATGAAACCAGGATCAAGATCAAGAATAGAGTATCAACTCAGAAGTGTCCTTTGAATCCCCTCCCAGGTACTGTCTGTCCCTAGAGGTCACCAGTTTGCTGATTAAATCAGTCTTTACTAATTTTGCCTGTTGTGAACTTTTTGTAGACAGAAACGCTAGTGCTCTTCTGCTTCTGGCTTTTTTTGCTTAACAGGATGTGCAAGTTGGCCATATTGTTTGTAGAAAATAATGTGTTCATTTTCATCTTTGAATTTCATTTTCTGAACATATCAGAATTTTTTATTCATTTGTATTGGTTAGCTATTTCTATGAACCAAATCAACCCAAACTTCAACAGCTTTAAATAAGCTTTAAATGAAGAAGCCCATGTTATAGTTTACAAGTCAGCTGGTGGTTCTTGTGTTTGTAGCTGGGCTACAAACAGGTATGCAACCAGCTTGGATTGGGTATGCAGCTTTTTAATGGTGCCTGGGCTCTCTCATCTGGTTGGGAGTCAGCTCTTTGTAAGCAGGGCTAGGAGGCCTCAGCTGAACAAGTGGGCTCTCCTTTATAGTATCTTGTTCTCTAGAAGTCTAGACTGGGCTTGTTCAAATGGTGATGGCAAAGTTCCAAAAGAGACAGTAGAAACTATAAGGCCACTTGAGGCTTGGTTTGGGATTAGCACACCACTACTCCTGCCATAAGAAGCAGGCCCAGCCTACACACCAGAGAATGGTGATAGTCTCCAACCCCTGAAGTTCTAGCTTGTGGGAGAAGTTTCCAACCTTACCTGGAGTTGAGTCAGTTTAGAGAGCCGAGCAAACTACAGGAGTAGAGGAAGCAGCGGGAAAGGACCTGGGAGCTCCCTGGGTCCCTAAGCATGCCATCCCTGCTTGGTACCACACGGATCCTTTGGGAGGGTGACCAGAGGCACAGGGCAAAATGCCACAGGGAGAAGGAAGGCCCCAGCTGAACTTTGTAACAGTTTGAACCCAGTGAGAAGCCTCCTGGCCAGAACCCGGGGAAGGGCACGAATCTGGTGTGCAGACTCCACAGATGGGGGAAGAACCAAATCCCTTTTCGTTTGCACCTGGGAAGTGGCTAGTCTGGGGCAAATTCTCAAGCCCTGCTCACCTACTGCCTGGAAACAGGATGTTGGGGGAGGGACATGGTGGGAGGGAGACTGGCCCTTCGGATTGTGTGGGAGTTGAGTGAGGCCTGTGACTACTGGCTTTCCCCCACTTCCCTGGCAACCTTCATGACTCAGCAGAGGCAGCCATGATCCTCCTAGGTACATGACTCCATTGACCTGGGAACCTCACCCCCATTCCCCACAGCAGCTGCAGCAAGACCCTTCCAAGGAGAGTATGAGCTGAGACGCACCTAGCCCTGCCCCCACCTGATGGGCCTTCCCTATCCACCCTGGTAACTAAAGACAAAGACTATATACTCTTGGGAATTCTAGGGCCCCACCCACCACGGGTTCCTCTTCATACCACCACAGCTGATGCTCTCTGGGAAGTGCCACCTCCTGGCAGGGGGCCAACCAGCACAAAAATAGAACATTAAATAGCCAATGGTAAGAACCCTCACAGAGCCCATTTCACCCCCTGCCACCTCCAATGGAACAGGTGCTGGTATCAATGGCTGAGAGACCCACAGACAGTTTGCATCACAGGACTCTGTGCAGACAAACCCCAGTACCAGCCTGGAGCCTGGTAGACTTGCTGGGTGGCTACACCCAGGAGAGAGATAACAATCACTGCAGCATATCTCACAGGAAGCCACATCCATAGAAAAAAGGGGAGAGTATTATATTAAGGGAACATCCCCTGGGACAAAATAATCTGAACAATAGCCTTCACCCCTAGACTTTTCCTCTGACAGAGCCTACCCAAATGAGAAGGAACCAGAAAACCAACTCTGGTAGTATGACAAGACAAGGCTCTTTAACACCCCCAAGAAATCACACTAGCTCACCAGCAATCAATCCAAACCAAGAAGAAATCCCTGATTAACCTGAAGAAGAATTCAGGAGGTTACTTATTAAGCTAATCAGGGAGGCATCAGAGAAAGGCAAGGAAATCCAAAAAACAATACAAGAAGTGAAGGAAGAAATATTTAAGGAAATAGATTGCTTAAAGAAAAAACAATAAAAACTTCAGGAAACCTTGGACACTCTTATAGAAATGCAAAATGCTCTGGAAAGTCTCAGCAATAGCATTGAACAAGTAGAAGAAAGAAATTCGGAGCGCGAAGACAAGGTCTTCAAATTAACCTAATCCAACAAAGACAAAGAAAAAAGATATGAAAATATTAATAAGACCTCTAAGAAGTCTGGAATTATGGTAAATGACCAAACCTAATAATAAGAAAGAGGTGTTCCTGAGGAAGAAAAGGAATCTAAAAGTTTAGAAAACATATTTGGGGAGATAATCAAGGAAAACTTCCTTGACCTAGCTAGGGACATCGACATCCAAATACAAGAAGCACAAAGATTATCTTTCATCACAGAAAGATAATCACCTAGGCACGTCATCGTCAGGTTATCTAAAGTTAAGATGAAGAAAAGAAGCTTCAGACCTGTGAGACAAAAGCACCAGTTAACTTATAAAGGAAAACCTATGAGATTAACAGCAGATTTCTCAGCAGAAACCCTACAAGCTAGATGGGATTGGGGCCTTATCTTCAGAATCCTCAAACAAAACAAATATCAGCCAAGAATTTTGTATCCAGCAAAACCAAGCATCATAT
Source organism: Rhinopithecus bieti (assembly GCF_001698545.2). Classification (NCBI taxonomy): domain Eukaryota; kingdom Metazoa; phylum Chordata; class Mammalia; order Primates; family Cercopithecidae; genus Rhinopithecus; species Rhinopithecus bieti. The sequence goes on along the minus strand of NW_016814959.1, from coordinate 830,020 downwards.
ATGAAGGAAAGATATAGTCTTTTTTAGACAAACAAATGCTGAGAGAATTCACCACTATCAAGGAAGCACCACAAGAGCTGCTAAAAGGAACTCTAAATCTTGAAACAAATCCAGAAACACATCAAAACAGAACCTCTTTAAAGCATAAATCACATAGGACCTGTAAAACAAAAATGCAATTTAAAAAGCAAAAACAAAAAACAGAAAATCCAAGGTACATAGGCAAAAATAGCACAACGAATGCAATGATACCTAACATCTCAATACTACGTTGAATGTAAATCGCCTAAGTGCTCCACTTAAAAGATGTAGAACTGCAGAATGGATAGGAACTTACCAATCAACGACCTGCTGCCTTCAGGAGACTCACCTAACACATAAGAACTCACATAAACTTAAAGTAAAGGGGTGGAAAGAGGCATTTCATGCAAATGGACATCAAAACCAAGCAGGGGTAGCTATTCTTACATCAGACAAAACAGACTTTAAAGCAACAGCAGTTAAGAGAGAAAAAGAGGGATATTAAATAATGGTAAAAGGCCTTGTCCAACAGGAAAATATCACAATCCTAAACATATATGCCCCTAACATTGGAGTTCTCAAAATTATAAAACAATTACTAATAGAACGAAGAAATGAGATAGACAGCAGCACAATAATAATGAGGGACTTCAATACTCCACTGACAGCATTAGACAGGTCATCAAGGCAGAAAGTCAACAAAGAAGCAATGGATTAAAGCCATACCACGGAACAAATGGACTTAACAGATACATACAGAACATTTCATCCAACAACTGCAGAATGCACATTCTTTTCAACAGTGCATAGAACCTTCTCCAAGATAGGACATGTGATAGGCCATAAAACAAATCTCAATAAATTTAAGAAAATTGAATTTATATCAAGCACTTTCTCAGACCACAGTGGAACAAAACTAGAAATCAACTCTCAGCGGAACCTTCCAAACTATACAAATACATGGAAAAGAAATAACTTGCTCCTGAATGAGCCTGGGTCAAAAATGAAATCAAGATAGAAATTAAAAAATTCTTTGAACTGAGTGACAATAATGGCACAGCCTATCAAAATCTATGGGATACAGCAAAGGTGCTGTTAAGAGGAAATTCCATAGCCCTAAATGCCTACATCAAAAGGACTGAAAGAGCACAAACTGACATTCTAGGGTCACACTTCAAGGAACTAGAGAAATAAGAACAAACCAAACCCAAACCTAGCAGAAGAAAGAAAATTACCTGGATCAGAGCTGAACTAAAAGAAATTGAAACAAACAAACAAACAAAATACAAAAGCTAAATGAAACAAAAAGCTGATTCTTTGAAAAGATAAAGTTGATAGACCATTAGCAAGATTAACCTAGAAAAGAAGAGAGAAAATCCAAATAACCTCATTAAGAAACAAAGTGGGAGATATTACAACTGATAACTGAAACACAAAAGATCATTTGGGGCTACTATGAACACCTTTATACACATAAACTAGAAAACCTAGAAGAGATGGATAAATTTCTGGAAAAATACAACCCTCCTAGCTTAAATCAGGAAAAATTAGATACCTTGAACAGACCAATTGCAAGCAGCGAGATTGAAATGGTAATTTAAAAATTACCAACAATAAAAAAGTCTAGGGCCAGATGGATTCACAGCAGAAATCTACCAGACGTTCAAAGAAGAATTGGTACCAATCTTTTTGACACTATTCCACAAGATAGAGAAAGAGGGAACCCTCCCTAATTCATTCTATGAAGCCAGCATCACCCTAATACCGAAACCAGCATCACCCTAATACTAAAACCAGGAAAGGGCATAACCAAAAGAGAAAACTACTGACTGATGTCCCTGATGAACTTAGATGCTAAAATCCCTAACAAAATGCTAGCTAACCAAATCCAACAACATATCAAAAAGATAATCCACCATGATCAAGTGGGTTTCATACCAGGGATGCAAGAATGGTTAAACATAGGCAAGTCAATAAATGTGATACAGCAAATAAACAGAATTAAAAACAAAAATTACATGATCGTCTCAATAGATGCAGAAAAGGCATCTGACAAAATCTGGCATATCTTTATGATTAAAACTCTTAGCAAAATCAGCATGCAAGGAGCATACCTCAATATAATAAAAGCCATCTATGACAAACCCACAACCAGCGTAATAATGAATGGGGAAAAGTTGCAAGCATTCCCTCTGAGAACTGGAACAAGACAAGGATGCCCAAACTCACCACTCCTCTTCAACATAATACTGGAAGTACGAGCCAGAACAATCAGACAAGAGAAAGAAATAAAGGGCATCCAAACCAGTAAAGAGAAAGTCAAACTGTCACTGTTTGCTGATGATATAATTTACCTTGAAAACCCCAAAGACTCCTCCAGAAAGCTCCTAGAACTGATGAAAGAATTCAACAATGTTTCTGGATACAAGATTAATGTACACAAATCAGTAGCTCTTCTATACATCAACAGTGACCAAGCGGAGAATCAAATCAAGAATTCAACCCCTTTTATGATAACTGCAAAACAAACAAACAAACAAACAAACAAAAACTTAGAACTATACCAACCAAAGAGGCCAAAGACCTCTACAAGGAAAACAACAAAACACTGCTGAAAGAAGTCATAGATGACACAAACAAATGGAAACACATCCCATGCTCATGGATAGGTAGAATCAATATTATGAAAACGACTGTACTGTCAAAAGCAATCTACAAATTCAATTCAGTCCCCATCAAAATACCACCATCATTCATTCTTCACAGAATTAGAAAAAACAATTCTAAAATTAGTATGGAGCCAAAAAAGAGCCTGCATAGCCAAAACAAGACTAAGCAAAAAGAACAAATCTGGAGGCATCACACTACTTGATTTCAAACTATAAGGCCATAGTCACCAAAACACCATGGTACTGGTATTAAAATAGGCACATAGACCAATGGAACAGAATAGAGAGCCCGGAAATAAACCTAAATACTTACAGCCAACTGATCTTCGACAAAGCAAACAAAAACATAAAGTGGGGAAAGGACACCCTTTTCAACAAATAGTGCTGAGAGAATAGGCTAGCCACTTGTAGGAGAATGAAACTGGATCCTCATCTCTCAACTTATACAAAAATTAATTCAAGATGGATTAAGGACTTAAATCTAAGACCTGAAACTATGAAAATTCTAAAAGATAACATTGGAAAAACTTTTCTAGACGTTGGCTTAGGCAAGGATTTCATGACCAAGAACCCAAAAGCAAATGCAATAAAAATAAAGATAAATAGTTGGGACCTAATTAAACTAAAGAGCTTTTGCACCTCAAAAGGAACAGTCAGCAGAGTGAACAGACAACCCACAGAGTGGGGGAAAATTTTCACAATCTCTATGTGTGACAAAGGACTAATATCCAGAATCTACAACAAACTGAAACAAATCAGTAAGAAAACAAACAAACAATCCCATCAAAAAGTGGGCTAAGGACATGAATAGACAATTCTCAAAAGAAGACATACAAATAGCCAACAAGCATTTGAAAAAAAATGCTCAGCATCACTAATGATCAGGGAAATACAAATCAAAACCACAATGTGATACCGCCTTACTCCTGCAAGAATGGCCATAATCAAAAAATAAAAAAAACAGGAGGTTGTGCTGATCAGGGAACACTTCTACACTGCTGGTGGGAATGTAAACTAGTAAAGCCACTATGGAAAACAGTGTGGAGATTCCTTAAAGAACTAAAAGTAGAACTACCATTTGATCTGGCAATTTCACTACTGGGTATCTACCCAGAGGAAAGTAAGTCATTATACGAAAAAGATACTTGCCCACACATGGTTATAGCCGCACATTTCACAATTGCAAAATCATGGATCCAATACAAATACCCATCAATCAAGGAGTAGATAAAGAAACTGTGGTGTGTGTGTGTGTGTGTGTGTGTGTGTGTGTGTGTGTGTATGATGGAATATATATATGATGGAATGTATGTATGATGGAATACATATATATGATGGAATATACCTATATATATGATGTTATACTACTAAGCCATAAACAGGAATGAATTATCAGCATTTGTAGTGACCTGGAAGAGACTGGAGACTATTATTCTAAGTGAAGTAACTCAGGAATGGAAGACCAAATATCGTATGTTCTCACTGATAAGTGGGAGCTAAGCTATGAGGACGCAAAGGCATAAGAATGATACAATAGACTTTGGGGACTTGGGGGAAAGGGTGGGAGGTGGGCAAGGGATAAAAGACTACAAATTAGTTGCTGCGTATACTACTCGGGTGATGGGTGCACCAAAATCTCACTAGTCACCACTAAAGAACTTACTCATGTAACCAAATGCTATCTGTGCCCTCGTAAGCCTTGGAAAAATAAAAAATAAAATAAAATAAAAATAAATAAAGAGAGAATACACACAAGGGTTACTGTGGAGGTAGAAGATGAAAGACTTGGCAGCTTCTTTGATGTTAGGGGTTAGGACTTTAGTAAAAATCCAAAAAGAAATGCTGGTTTAGCGGGGAGTAAAGATGATGCAGTCTTTTTTGGAACCATTATCATAGCTTGATTTATATGATCTTTTGTTAGATTTCTTCCTTTGTTTGCCAAGAAAAGAGATTGGCCACATTCCTGAAACTGTAAATTTTTGTTTGAAAACTTATGCAGGTTGTGAATTTTGACATTTAGATTAAGTGTGGTTTTAATCCAATATGGAATAAATCACCCATGTTTTTTATGTTTTCTTCATACATACATCCTTTTAATGTAGTTTTATGGCTACATACCTGAGAGTATTTAAACTCTGATAAAAAGTATTACTTGCAAAAGTTATTTTAGGCTTAACTTAAAAGAGATGTTGACAAGTTTAGGGAAAAAACACATCAGACTTGTTAAGACTAATGACCCCTGAGTTTGTCCTTGGGACCTACCTTGATCTTTGAGTTTGGCAGGTCACTTCAACATTTGAGTACCCAATGGGAACACTGAAATGTACTGGATTCAGTAGGGGTGAAGATAAATAGCAAAGTAAAAATGACAGAATCCTGGGTGGTTGTTATATGAATGGTGTTACACTATTTTTTCTATTATCTTTGCAAATTAAACAAAATGCAAACAATCAAATAAACCCAAAGATTAATAAGACAGTTGTCTTCCTCTCAAGAAACCTACGTTTGTAAGAGAAGACTTTTTGTACAGTATCTGGAAAGCAACAGGAGATTCAGGAGCTTTGAAAAAGTAAGTTCAGTGTGAACCTATTTACTAAGATAAACAGACTTCCTGGAGTTGGGGGTGTCTACCTAGGATGGAGATTCACCTACAGACATGAAGGCCAGTGTTTACTTAACACAGCCATAGTCTTAGTTTAGTTTGTTTTCTCTTTTTCATGGAACTGTTCTATAAATGAGAACTTTTAAATGGGGCCTCATGTTCAAACAAATGGAGAATAAAAGAAAAAAAGAGAGAGAAGAGTGAGAACTAAAACAGTTGTCCACTCCTATTCATTTATTTGTTTAACTTTCATGACTTATAAAAGACTGTATTTCTTCATTGTAGCGATGGTTCGCCACAAATTCTGCAAGAAGTTAAGCATAGTCTTTTAAATTTTTTTGTTATCCCTTTTCCAACTACAGGGCAACACTCCATAAAATAAATCAGTTTTTTTTTTTTTTTTTTTGAGACAGGGTCGTGCTCTGTCGCACAGGCTGGAGCGCAGTGGTATGATCCTGGCTGACTACAACCTCCACCTTCGGAGTTCAAGCGATTCTCCTGCCTCAGCCTCTTGAGTAGCTGGGATTACAGGCACCAGCCAACACACCTGGCTAATTTTTGTATTTTTAGTAGAGACAGGGTTTCACTATGTTGGCCAGGCTGATCTCTAATTCCTGACCTCAGGTGATCCGCCTGCCTTGGCCTCCCAAAGTGCTGGGATTACAGGTGTTAGCCACTACACCCAGCCCAAATGACATTTTGAAACAGTCCTACAAAATTAAAGTACAAAATTATTTTGAACCTTATTTTAATTCCTGTTCTGACCATAGCTCCTTCTCTTGTATCTCCACTGTATCCTGTACAGATAATAAAGGTAGACAATCAGTTACCTGGAGAATGACACTTAAACCAGTTGAACCACGGTACAAATCCAAGTCTGCCACTAAGAATATGTGTTAATGTCTACAGTTTGCTTAATTGTGCCTCAATTTTCTTGGTTGCAAAATGAAGACAGTAATACCAGTCTCAGTGTTGTATATAGACTAAATGTGATAACCTGTGTAATGTCCTTTGTACATGTAAGTACTCACAAATGATAGCTATTATTGATATATTAGCATCTTTTTAGTGGAATTTATCTTTCACCTGACCATAAAACTTTAGCTCCTTGACAACTGATTCAATTGTGCCTTAGATCTGCAGCCTTGGGTACAGTTTATTATAGTGTTTAGTAAATGCTTGTTGGATGAGTGACTCAAATCTAGACACAAGCTAATAATGGGGAGTTGTAAACGATGTTCAAAAAATTTATTCTGTTCCTGGGACAAATGCATTTTGAATGAGTGGCACTGTGGATTATGCATCTAGTTAATTGAAAAACAGCTCTGCTGTGCTACTTGTAGATAGTTCATGGAAAGGGCAAAAAAATATGATTTAAAGACCTGGACTTATTATCAGTTCTAAAGCAAATTTATTTTGTATCTTAGAGACCACTTATCATCAATTTCTCCTACTTTCATTACCAGATAGAACAGAACTTACTTTGCAGACATTTAAAAGACCAGTGAATTCTAGACCTTTGGATAAAAACCAACATAGAATTCTGCATGAAGCAATATTATTAATTTGTATTGCCCACAATTAGATTTAGCCTTTAGACTATGCTCAGAGAAATAAAAAAAAAAAGTCATTGATGTTATTTCCCTGCTCCTAGAAAAAAACAAGATGGCCAATTTATTGGCATTTCCTTCATTAAATAAAATCCTTAAATCAGATGATGATAAGTGCTAAAAAAAACCGCTAAAATAATAAATTTATTTAAATTGCCAAAATTATGAGCAAATTACGCATATAAACATCAAGGTATCTAGAAGTTTCAGGATATGCAAAGCTTTTTTTAAAAAGGAATTTAGTTTAAAGACTTGCATAATTTAAATTGGTTATTTTTATATGTAAGTTATATTTGACTAAGTAAAAAACTAAGTTTTTTTCTTTCTTCTAATTCGGGCTCTGGCATTTTATCATGAGACTCATGTGTTAGTAATTAAGTTCTGCCCTTTGTTGGATAGAATTATTAGGCCTTGAAATCATTAAAAAAAAAAATCCCCCCAACAACAACACAACAACAAAAAAACAGACCCACAGCTATAACTTCAAAGGAGGCCAAAAAAGTAAAATATAATCCAGAGAAACAGAAATTGTTTGATATAGAACCAAGGAAGGGTCTTAGTATCTTTGCTGGGATCCCCCCATCAGGAGATGTGACTGGTCAGAGGTAAAGCCACATGTACTGATATCTGTTATTTGGTCTGTCAATCTTGACAGCAGATTTAGGTTAAAAAAAAAAAAAGAGACTCTTTTAGTTATTTTAAAGGCCTAAAAACTCAGAGAATACAATTGGGTTTACAGAAGAAAATCTGTTGTTCTAGAAACCCAGCTCAAAATCCTTCCTAGTCAATTATTACTCTAAATACAAATTTTACATTAAAAAAGAGGAGATAAATTATGTTGCATTGACTCAGTAATAGGGAAGTAAATATTTTCAAAGGTCTTTGGAGACTATTATCTATTATCTAATTAAGTATGATAGCTTACCACGAATACAATATGAGTGTAATTTTCAAGGAAATATTATAGACAGATAAGGGATGGGGATTATGAGAACTAACATTTTGAGAATTAATAGGATAAATGCTTTATATATACCCTGCACTGTATTGAATTCTTTTCTTTTCTGTTCTTTTTTTTAGAAGAGGAAGAAAAACTTACCAATTTATTTTATGAGGCCAGCACTAAGCAGATAATATAGCCAGACAAAATCATCACAAAAAAGAACTCTACAGACCATTATTCCTCATAAATGTAGACACAGAAATTCTCAAAAACACTATAACACTGAATCCAACAACATGATAGTATTTTTCTATGTCATCTACTACAAATATTATTTTAGGCTTTTACATTTAAATCTAACATTTACCTGGAATTGGTATTTTATAGTTTATAGTGTGGGGTAGGAAATGACACAAGATGTTTTTCGATGCCACTTCACAAGCCAGAAAATTCTGTGGCTGGTGGGACCTCTGCTCATTTGTTACCATTGCCCCACTCTGGACCATGGTCCTTGGGCTGGCCTGACCCTGCTGCTGCTTCCTGTCACATGGGGCAGCTGTGTTACAGCTCCTTTTGCACCTGCCATTTGGCAGGTCCCAGGTTCTTGTCCTGTGTCCAAGAAGAATGAGATTACTTGGACAACTGAAGAGTCAGCAGGGTGGAGAGTTTTACTGAGTGATGAGACAGCTTTCAGCAGAGAGTGAAATACAAGTTGGGCAGCCCACTTACCCAAAGTTGGGTAGTGCTCATGGCTCAAAGGTGGACAGTCCCCCAATGTGGCTGAGTCTGGGAATTTTATGGGTTCAGAATAGGAGAATATGTGCAGATTGGTTTGTGAGTATGCAAAAAAGGCTAAAATAAAGACACCACTCAAAGGTGGTACAACAGTGTAAAACACCAATTAGGGAATGGTAGATATGTGTAAAATAGGTGATGGATGGGGATCAATCAGAGGAAAGTGCGTCAAATGGGAACAGAGGTTCCCAATCCAGTCCGTGGATTTATCCAAGACTTGTGGCTTGGTTTTCAGGCTTTAAATTGTCTTTAGTTTGAAGGTCAGGTGTCATCAGGGACCTGCCCCTATCTGCCTAGGAATTTGTCTGCTTCCTGCTGCTATCAGAGTCAAGATTGACTTTTTCCCCCATATGAATAACCAGCTGACCTCAGGTCATTTACTAAAAAGACTTTCTTGTCCTGTGTGGAATTTTCTATCTCATGCAATCTTCATGATCACCTTGTGTGGTAGGAAACAGAGACTCATACAGTTAATTAAGTTGTCAAGTTGTCATGGACTATTCAGTTAGTAAGTGATGAAACCAGAATTTTTAAAAATACGCTATAAAAGTAATATTTGCCCACTGTAAAAATTCAAATATAGAAGATTGTAAAATGAAAAGTAAAATTCCCTAATTTCTATTAATATGGCTCAAGTGTCACTGCTTATAAAGCCATCATTAATATTTTTTCTGAAATTATCTATACATATGAAATCACTACCTTTATGTCTATTTCTGTTTATATTTTCATTCCTTCCTCTTTATAGATATAGAAAAAACTTCATATATCTTGTATGTATATATAACTTTCTTGTTTTAACTTTTAGATCCTGATAGGATTAAGCTATGTATTTTGACACTTGCTTTTAACATTTGACAGTACCTTTTGGAAAATGTTCCCCTTCAGTATGTATAGATCCATTTTATTCTTGTATGAATATCTGAATTTAATATAATTTAACTAGCAATATTAATTTTTTCCTGTTCTATGCTATTATATTATTTCGATTCAAATTGCCTATTAACAGACTTTTTAAATGTTGCCAATCTGATGGAAGAATATTGCCAAACTGATAGGTATGTCATTGTTGTTTTCATTTCAGTATATTTAATTCAATATATTTATTTAACACCTTTTTCTCTGTAACCATGTAGATCTCTTTTCCATGAACTTTTCTTTTTCTTTTTCTTTTTCTTTTTTTTTAAATACAGAGTCTCACTCTGTTGACCAGGCTGGAGTGCAGTGACGTGATCTCGGCTCACTGCAACCTCCGCCTCCTGGGTTCAAGTGGTTCTCCTGCCTCAGCCTCCTGAGTAGCTGGCATTACAGGTGTGCATCACCATGCCCAGCTAATTTTTGTGTTTTTAGTAGAAATGGGGTTTTACCATGTTAGCCAGGCTGGTCTTGAACTCCCGACCTCAGGTGATCCGCCCACCTAAGCCTCCCAAAGTGCTGGGATTACAGGCATGAGCTGCCACCGTGCCCAGCCTTCCATGAACTTTTGATTCATGTACTGTGCCCATTTTCACAATTTTGTTTTTTGACTTGTTTTATCAGAATTTTTTTATATTAAGGGAATTAAACCTTTTGTTTGATGTAAGTGTTGCAAATAATTTCTCCATTGTTTTTGTACTTTAATGTTTACTTATCTTTCCTTAGTTTAATGTTGCTTTCAATTTCTTCTGTTAATCTTTACTTCCCCAGGATAGGAGGATGGGTCACATAAAATAAAGTTGTAGTATTCATGCATTTATTTACTGCATAGTTCTGTCTCCCTTGTCGTTCTGTGATGTGGGGTTATGTTCCTGTATATTGCCCATTTCTGCAGTTTTTCCTCCTCCATAAAACATGTTGGTCCATGTGCATCTATCTATCCTGCATAGGTCTGGAAGAAATTCAGATATACCCACCCCTTTGATGTATTGCTGAGTTGAAGTGCATGTATTGACCAAAACAAACAAACAAAACCCCCAAAAAACTATTGGAAAAGTTCACTGAATCATTTTTTCTGCAGCATGAAAAAGCAAAATCATATATATCTACTCTATATGAACTGTATGTGCATTTGACTCTACGAAATGCTGGAATTTGAAATACAGGTTAAACTAAAAATCAATTCATCTATCATTTAAAAACAGCTCATACTTATAGAGATGTAAGCAATAGCATGTCAAAGAATGGCAAGATCTAATGTTCACGTTATGTTTTCTTAATTATACACACACAGACACTCATACACAAATAACAAAGGCTTTGAAAAAGTCAGCCCCACATAATGAATTGGCAGCAAGTAGTAAAACAATGAGCTGTTACTCCAACTAAGGAGAAAAATATTTGCATATGAAATAATTGCATTCAGTAAAAAAGTTATGTCTGTGATAAATTGTACAGAACTGAGTATAGTTTTAAACTAATGTTTACAACAAATTATGTGCTAGACACATTTCTGCTTTCATTTTTATAATAGATTAAAAGTTGATTTGGGCCAGGCGTGGTGGCTCACGCCTGTAATCCTGACACTTTGGGAGGATGAGGTAGATCACAAGGTCAGGAGTTTGAGACCAGCCAGGCCAACATGGTGAAACTCTGTCTCTACTAAAAATATAAAATTAGCTTGATGTTGTGGCACATGCCTGTAATCCCAGCTACTTGAGAGGTTGAGGCAAGAGAATCACTTGAATCTGGGAGGCAGAGGTTGCAGTGAGCCGAGATCACACCACTGCACTCTAGCTTGGGCAACAGAGCAAGATTCCATCTCAAAGAAAAAAAAGTTGATTTGTATTTCTATATTATAACTAAAGAAACTGAGTTTCAGTAAGGTTAAGTAATTTGCCTCAGGTCACACAGCTAGTAAGGGGCAGACTTTGGATTCCAAACCAAGTCTTTGACTTTAAGCTACCACATAGTACTGCCTCCTGAAAGAAGTTCAGAGAGACAGGGCAAATGTGAGCCAAAATAATCAAATAAGCATCCAGGGAAAACAAAACTTGAGCTTTCAAAAATGAATAGGATTTAAATAAGCAAAGTTGCATAAGGGGGACTTATTGGATGAGGAAAACAGCATGAATGAAATCATGAGTGTAAGAATGAACATAGTGCATAAAGGGAAGGGATTTCTGTGACTGGAATTCATGCATATGGGACCATGGGGTAACATGCAGCTAATGACAGTGGGCCCTGAATGTCAGAAAAAGAAGTGTTGCCTTTATCAGCTATAGGATGGGCAGTGTGGAGCCATTGAATATGACTGGTCAGATTAACAAGGTGAAAAGTGCTGATTTGGGAAGATCATCTGCTTGGGATATAGAGTGTTCTCCAAAAGGCAAGTTACTAAACGTCTGTCTTAGTCTGTGTTGCTATAACAAAATACTTTACACTGGGTAATGTATAAAGAACAGAAATGTATTTCTTACAGTTCTGGAGGTTGGGAAGTTCAAGGTCAAGGCACTGTCATTGGTGTCTGCTGTCTGGTGAAGGCTGTTGTCTGACTCCAAGATGGCACCTTGTTGCTGTGTCCTCACATGGTAGAAAATAGATGGGCATGAGAATGAACTCCGTCTCTCAAACCCTTTCATAACAGCCCTAATCCCATCCATGTAATCACCTCTTAAAGACCCTACCTCTTAATACTATCACACTGATGATTAAATTTCAACGTAAGAATTTTTGGGGGACACATACCAAGAGCAACATCCAAGAAGATAAGTAGATGACTACTGATATAATTCCTATAGGATTAATGAGAGATGTGGATTAGGATAATAGCTGTGACTATAAAGCAACTTAAAGGACATTTTGAAGATGAGAAATGGGAAACAAGATGAGTCTGTTTGTTTTAGCATGTTCTAAATACTCATTGTTCTCTTAAAACATTGTTTTCAAGCACATTATAGAACCAGGCTTAGCTATTAGCTATTTTGGGAATGCTTTGTTTTATATGTATTTTTTCCAGATAGCTGAATTAACAAAATTTCTACATTAACCCATTTCTAGTTTAGAAAAAAAAAAAAAAAATGTAGCTTGCTGCCAGTACTCGTTTCTCAGGGCAAACAAGAAATGGGTTAATCCAGATTTGAGTAGTCACCACAGCTTTCATTCCTTGTCTGAAAAGGGCAAGAAACAAATAAAGGGTGATTGAAGAAAATAATTGTCATTGACAGTTATTAACATCATCAAACCCATTTTTATTTCAACTGAGTGTTGCTTGGATTTATTTGAAGCAAATCCCTTAGCCTAGAGATTCATGATATTTCAAGAGCTGTAGCTTTGGCCAGGTGCGGTGGCTCACACCTGTAATCCCAGCACTTTGAGAAGCTGAGGCGGGCAGATCACAAGGTCAGGAGTTCGAGACCAGCCAGTTTGAGACCAGCCTGGCCAACACAGTGAAACCCCGTCTCTACTAAAAATACAAAAATTAGCTGGGTGTGGTGGTGCGTGCCTGTAATCCCAGCTACTCGGCAGGCTGAGCCAGGAGAATTACTTGAAACTGGGAGGTGGAGGTTGCAGTGAGCCGAGATCATGCCACTGCACTGTAGCCTAGGCAACAGAGTGAGACTCCATTGCAGAAAAAAAAAAAAAAAAAAAAAAAAAAAAAAGAGCTGTAGCTTCATTTCGAGCTTACCCTTAATATTGTAATATTGTATTGTCTTCATCCTTAGGCTATTTTGCCTCATGGTAGAGAAATGGCAGCACAGACTTCTGATGTAACACAGTTTCTCTTTCACATCCAGGCGAAAGGAGAGGATAGCTTTTAGCTACCATGTAGAAATCTACAGATTCCTTGTGATTGGATCAATTTCAGCTTATATCAAGGATGGGATTACATAATTGAGTTTAGGCCACCCAAGGAAGTTGGGGATCATTCTTAGCCAAAAGCTATAGCTCGGAAGTTCAGGATTCCTGATAGGAAAATATTGAGGAACTAATGCTGAAAGGCAATAGAAAATGATCATTCTCTAGCCTTAGCTTCTCTACTGTTCTAGAATTTGACCCATAAGACTGTCAGATTCATGTGTGATGCATCATTATTTCCTCCCTCACCACCTAACAAACAGCACATAGTATATAGATATAGGTGGGGCTTTTGTTGGCGGGTGGGGAGTTGCCAGTTGAGTCCATGAATGAATATTCATTCATTCATAGAAAGACCACTTGAAAGAAAACACTTTTAAATCAAAATGATAAGGAAAAGTTATACTTAAAACTATAAACATACATGAGTGAATGTAGATAAGTTTTCTTTGAGAAAAGAGGGATGCCATATTTCAGGAAAAGATCTCTGTAGAGAAAATATAGCTAAATCTTATGCATAAAAATTAGAAAATCAAATCTTTAATATATGGAGATAGCACACACCTCAACATATATTTCATGATTACATAGTTTGCAATAACATTAATATTTATGGAAATATTTTTGCCTGAATATTTGTGACATACAAGCCTTAAAATTAGATTTTGAAATATTGGAACTTGAGAATGGATTACTTGTATAGATTTGCTTGTTGTCTGTGAGGGTAAAATGTTAAAATTGCATTTAAAAACTCAGGAACCAACTTAAGATAGTAATACTAGTACTATTGTTTGAGCACCTACAAGGTATCTGTCACTTCGCATGGACCGGCCATTGAATGCTTAAATAGTCTTGTAAGTAAGCCTCGTTATCACTAATTTACTCCTAAAGGAACTGAGAAGTTAAACAACAAAGGAATGGAGACAGAAAATAATAAATCATGAATCAAACCCAATAAAATGTGTCCCAGAAAAATATTCCACCATTATGCTGCTTGTCTTATTTGAAATGTAGCCCCATGAGACATGGATTTATGTACAATTGATTTACTAAGGAAGTGCCAGGAGAAAACACTGGGTCGGGGGTTGGCTGGTAGGGAGAGTAAGGCTAGGGAAGAAGAAGCTGAGCAAGAGTGTGATTCTGTTGCAGTTCCAGCCTCAACCCAAGCCCATGGAGAACATATCCCATATGGGCAAGGTTGCCGGACATTCCCATCCCCATACCTTTCACCTACCCCAGAGGAATGTGTATTTTGTGGCACTAGCTCTCTGCAAGATAGTCCTCCGAGGAAAGTTGCAGATGCAAGTGATTAGAAATGAGAAATTTATAACAGAACCTGGGTGGTGGGTTCACAGAAAAAGCTCCAGGGGTCTGAAATGTTCTTGATAGATCACTGATGCTATCCCATCTGTGATCCTGGTAATAAAGATACGAGTATATCATGTGGTGGTTAGGAGCACCTTCTCGATCCAGACTGCTGAAATCAAATCTGGGCTGTGACACTTGGGCAAGTTTCTTAACTTATATGTGCTTTATTTTCTGTATCTGTGAAATGTGGAGTAATTCTTTTACCTAACACATAAGGTTGTTTTGAGGATTACATGAATGTATATATTCATCTAGTCTGTACGTAGACTAGAGCTGGATGGGAAGCAGAGCTATTACCACGTGACTTACTTATGGCATGTCCCACAGCTGATTAGTCGCACAGCCAAGACGGGACCTCCAGGACACTACTACTTCTTGCTGGGCATATATGTATTAATTTAAAATTGACTACTTCTTGCTGGCCATAGATATGTTAATTTCAAAATTTCATAAAGTTCTAGGTGATCTCTGGTGTATTGAATATTTCAAGTAATTGAAAATTAATATATATGCTAATATAGGGTCAGAAGGTACCTTATAGTTCATGAGTAATCTATTAAAAATTCAAACAACAATATATACACTAAGCATGCTGTGTTATAAACTGTCTTAAAAGTAATGTTCTGTTTTGTTTGTTTTTATATTATTGAAGTGTTTGGCCAGAGGACCTAATTCGCTCATATTTAAAAATAATGGCTGTAAATCATAACATGTTACCTCTTTCCAAGGGTACTTGCATATTCATCAAGTCAAACAGCTTTAATCCTAAGTGTCTAGGTGGAAATTCAGAAATCAGTAAGCAAGGGAGAAAGACACTGGTATGTAGGGTAGAGGAAGTGATTCTCTCCCGACATATCTCTCTTCAAGGGCATTTACTGAAGTAACTTTATTTTTAACTTACACCAGTCCAATTAAGAATAGCAAATAAACTGGAAGAGTAAAACAAAAGCAAAATATTTTATGTGGCAATGTTCCAATGTGAAGAAAAATATGTCAGGTAGCCATGCATGATTGCACATACATATTGATGAATTGACGATTTATACTTATTTGTGTTAGATTGTTAATTAGGACTTTTATTTGCAAGTAATAGAAACCCAAGCTGAACTAGTTTCAGAAAAAGAAAGGAATGTATCGACTCATTTATTAAGAGGAAAACTTGAGTGAATAAACCACAGTTGGCAGAGATGCAACTGGTTTCAGGAACGGCTTCAGTGAAGTGTTCGAACTCTGCCAAACCTGTCTTATCTTGTCTCTGGTACCTCTCTGTATGCTTGCTTGATGGTATCTCACTGAATGCTGGCTTCTTTCATGTGCTCAGAAACATCATCCCTGGAGGTTGCTGAGCCTCACAACACATATTCAGTTTTTAGAGGGGGTTGAATTCTTTTCATCGTTAGAAAAGTTCCAAGATAGGCTGGGCACCCTTCCCTGAACTGACCAATTGTGGCTGGTAGGGCAAGGTTGTGTTTGAAGATGGTAGACACATGAGAATTCAGGATTGAAGTAAGGGGTGAGTTATTTCCCAGAAGCCTCCTCGCCCTCGTTTCTTCTCTTTTTCCTTCCTTTTCTTCGTCTCTTTCCCACTTCATCTCTTCTTGCCATCATCTCGTGTGCTTTAGCTGACAGGTCCATTCATGCTGTGGCCTTTTGACTGTGGCCCCCTGACACCACATCAGCAAGTCAGGATTTGCGTTGCACACTTACCTTCTTCAGAGTGGAGTGTCTGTGGTGCAAAGATACCATTCACTTTTTAATTTTGGTTGCCTCTCATACCTCGGATATATTGTCATGCTAAAAGAGCCCTTCCTGTTAGGGATGAGGATATGGCAGGAGACACGGAGAGGGAGGGGCAGATACCTCTGTGCTCCCATTGTCACATGAGCATGTCGGCATGATCATATGCTCACCCATCTACACAGTTAGTTCTGGCTGAAATGTTCCCATAGGCAGCATCACTTTAGGAGCTAGCTGACCTTTGGATAACTTTTTTCGGAGATGGATTACGGGCTTTTATGTGGGCAGCAACTTGTGCCTCAGGTGGGTATATAAAGCTGGGTGCCAGGAACAAGAACAGGCAGGAAGAAAAGTGATGGGAATTTAGAAAATTTCCAGCTCATTATAGATTACACCCATCACCTGTCTCCTTTTGTTTTAGCTTTGAATTTATTGAATTGCAAGTTGTTTTTGAAGAGCTGTGTTCCACTTGTCCAGTCATGTTTTAACAGGCAAGGAGCCATAGGTTAAATGGGTAGAGTTGGAAGAATGAGTACAGGAAAATTGTTCAAAGGGGCGCTAGTAACCTCTGTGTTTCTCACATTTTGCTGAGTATAATCAGACAAGACAAGAAAGGTACTTTCTCCAGCTTTACCCCCAAAATTAATAACTAAAGCTTGACACATACATATTGAGCTATAAATAAAAAAAAACCTATTTAACTTCAGTCATGTATGAGAAATGTGTATTTGTGATGAGTTTGTGTCACAAACAATGACAGGGACAACCATGACCTAGGTATAAATGTACAAACCTCCAAATTGTTAGTTTGTGGTAGAAAATTGAGAATGTATGAATTTCCTGGGACTGCTATAATAAATGACTACAAGCTGAATAGCTTGAAACAGCAGAAATTTATTCTCTCACAGCTCTGGAGATCAGGAGTCTGAAATCAAGATATAGGTAGGGCCAACTTCCTTCCAAAAGGTCCCCTTCCTTGCCTCTTCCAGCTTCTGGTAGCTTCTGACATTCCTTGGCTTGTGGCAGCAACCCTCCAACATCCACCTCCATCTTCATGCCTCCATCCTGTCTCTGTACGTATCTGTGTTTGAATCTCCCTCTCCTTTCTCTCATAAAGACAGAAGTCATTGGATTTAGATCCCACCCTAATCCAGTATGATCTCCTCTCAACCAATTACATCTGCAAAAACCCTATTTTCAAATAAGGTCCCCTTCTGAGGTTCAAGGTAAACATGAATTTTCAGGAGACACTGTTCAACCCAGCACAGGGGAATCAACCAAAAAAAAAAAAAAAAAAAAAAAAAAAAAAAAGTTTCTTTCAGCCAGCATTATTGTTTAGGTAATTGGCTATTTGAAGCCTCCAAAACCATACGGATTTTTGTTTGCCAATACTCAGTGTCTTTCATGAAAAGCCGTTTCTGAACTGAATCTGTTTTCAGGGTAGGTGCTGGTGAAGAGAGGTCAGCATGTAGGCGCAGTTTTGTCAAAGATCTCATTTTTTCAGTCACTGAAGGGAAATATACATTTCCCCTAAGATTTTCTTGCCTCAAATTCTGAAACATTTTCTTTGTTCTAAGTTCTAGGGAATTCTGCAACACACAGAATTTTTTGGACTTACCGATATACTCAGTCACTTGGTCTTGGGTTCTGTACGTCTCATCCCACCCTGTGTAGCTCAAGTTAAGTAGAATAAGATGTCACCAAGTGTAGATTCTTTGAGTCCTTTCATTACTTTCTACATTGTAAAAAATGAATATATAGAATGAGTTGCTGACATTTAAGATTTTTTCAATCATATTGTGTCCTTTGCATCAAATTCCATCCCCCCAGCTCTGCCCTCAGGCAACTATAGAGTGGATAGAAATGGTTTCCTCTCCCACCAAAATAATGAAGACATTTGCTGAGATCTGATTAGGAGGTGTGCATAGACTGGGAAAGGTTTTAGGATAGCCGCTTCAGAGAGATGAACAGAATGCAGAGCAAAACCAAAGAAAGATTGATGTTCTGAGACAAAAGTGTGAGTTATGATCTTTGAAGTCTTATGCGAACGCTTGTGTAAAGTATATCTCCAGTGTCCTAAGTGGAGGGTGAGAAGGAGCAGATTACAGGAGTGATTCACCATTTGAGCATTTGGGTTAGTTGTGAGTGCTGGTGAGTGATGAGTTCAAGTGACCTCCCAGGAGAAAATGGCGGGCTGAACAACTGGACAAGTGTGAAAGAGCTAACAGGAACACTTTCACAGAATTCACAGAAAGAGAATTTCAGAGGTAATGTACTCATGGACAATTACAAGGACAGGCTGTGACAATGGGATTCTGTAGCTGAAGTGGGATGCAGTATAGTAGAGATAACCAAGAAACTAAGAGGCAAATGAATTTGGTGATTCAGCCTCATTGATGTTGGCTTCATGGAAAGGGTTGTATTCATTTTATTTCAATTCAATAAATAGTTATTAAGCACTCTTTGTGCTGCAGGGGCTATGTTAGGCATACTTGACCTGGATAAAGTGCGTAAGAAGAGATGATGAGGTTAGGAAAAATGGTCATTGCCAAGGTAAACTTTATGGTCAATGTTAATTTCCACCTTGGTTTTGGCTACTCTTGAGTAACTGTTTATTGTTGTTCTCTTCTTTTCTTGCTAAGATACCTCAAGTGTATCTGAAAGCTCCAGTTACTTGATCTAACAGAGGAGACTGTTTTCCTCTTTAAAAGATTCTTTCAGGTTGAAGTCTCTCCCTTTCTATCTGTGTTCTGGTTTCTGGGCTGTTCCTTTAATACGTACAGCAGTTACAGATTGTAACAGCTGCCAGGCCCTCCTTGCTTGGTCTGTTTTGCCATAGGAAGGTAAGCTCACAGGCCTGTCACCATTCTGGGTCTGTACACCCCACCTTTGTAGAAGAATGTGGGATCAGTAACACAATTTGATGTCATCAGGGGAATTTCCACGTTTGTGTCTTGCCTCCACTTCCGTATGCACTGCTTTCTATTTCTTTTTATTTATTTCTTCTGCCATCATATAGCCAGGCTACAAGCAAGATTAAATTAAATAGTCATTCCAGTATCAGAAATACCAATATATCTATATTTATATACTTTGTATGGCCATGACTTTCTTTAATAATTCATACAATTTTAATATTTTTGAATAGAGGCAACTCTTGGCATTCCCGCTGTGATTGTGATAATAATGTGAATATGTGAAGTAACCAGAATAAGGAACACTTTTTAAGTGCTACTCTTTAATATACTGATACTTTAAAGTCTTAGTATTTTTAATTAAAAAATGTATAACTCTATCATCATTATAAATAATGTAGTAATGCAAAAGCAGAAGTCTTGTCTTTTCTGTGGATGGTTGCCCAGCACATCAGAAAGTCGGGTTAATGCCGCATTCAGCCAACAGGCAGGAGGGGGCATGGAGCTCTGTGTGTGCCTCACTCTGCTTCCTCAGACGGAACAGAGTTTAAAACACAAGTTTGTTGACTGCTTAAAATGTTTGTAGAACTTGTTGTGGGAGTGAAAAATAATGAGCAGCCTCCATTAGGGAATTGGTAGCAGTGCCCTGGCTTCATCAGGCTCTCTAAGCATGGCGTGAAGCGTTGTGGGAAATCCTATCCTGTGCTAAACATTTGAGCCAATGGCCCTGTCCTGCACTGATCAAAGTACTCCCATTTCCTCGAGTTGTACCTTCCACTAAACATGTTATGTCCATCCTTAAGGAACATTCTTGGTGTCTCACTTAATATCCCCATGGTGGTCTGAACATTTCCTCTCTAGAAATTATTCTTCTATTTTTCAGGAGTTTGATAATCAGGTAATTTTTTCTCCCATATTATCAGCCTCATAATTTATATTTATCTTTACATATCATTTCCAAGCACTTCTTTTTCTTTCTTTTTTCCCTCTCTTTGCTCACATCCTTTCTATTTTGCCAGGGGCTTGCTTCTTCCAAGCCTTTTTATCCTCTCCTCCCATGATCAGTACCCAAGTTTGCAGCAAGTTTCCTTGTTGTTTTATGGGTTGATGTTTTTGCTTAGGAAATCCTCATGTTTTAGACTGCTCCCTCAATCTGTAATCTGAAAGTCAGATTACAGTTTAATTCTTCTTGAAGCCCTCATCAGGTTTCAGAGAGAAGCCTTGATATTTGTCCTTTGTAGGAAGGAACACCTTGAAAGGCCATGGGTCTGTCTTCTCATCCTAGAGGCCAAGGGGCACTGGGACCAGAGTGGCAGGGAGGCCAGGAGCCCCTTCCCCCAGGTGTAAGACTCCCAGTCTGGCACTGCACCTCTGAGGGCATCAGCATGTGATGGTCCCTGCTAATGGCTTCTAGAAGCACCTTCTGGCATTGGCTCCTGAGGTCATCACCCTTGTTGATGACAGCTGTCAGCAACTTGCCTTACTGAAGCCTTTCATCCTCCCTCCCACTGGCAGTAACTTCCAGGGTCCTTGATGCATCTCCAACATGCTTCCTGCGATAATGTGTAGCCAGTAGAAAAGTACAGATTTTGGGGTCAGACCAACCTGGTTTAAAATCTCGTCTACCATTTCCCAGCTGTGGTACTTGAGCTTGTTGTCTAATCTCTGAGTTTCAGTAAATCTGTAAGATGAGGTTATAACATCTTTCTTATAGATTTGTTGTAAATATTAAATGAAATACATAGAATGATTCATATGTGGCTAGTAGATAGTAAGTCTAAATAAAAGACAGATGCTATTATTATTCCAGGGATAAATTGGTAGCTTTGCAGTTTGGTGTTAGTTTTAGCACTTCCTATGAAGACAAAAAAAAAAAAAAAAAAAAAAAAAAAAAAAAAAAACACTTGTTCTTAAAAGTTTTTTTCAAACTGTTTATTTGAAGTTCCCCAAAGTCAAGCACCACCCAGCATCACACACTCTTAACTCCCTCTTCCCACTCTTCAGTGAAAGCCACTAGTTCCTGAAACTGTCGTGACAGTAACCAACTCTCCTTTGCCCTAACGGCTTCTTTCCAAGACCTACCTTGTAGAGCTCAGTATAACCTTAAGGTTCTGCCTGAACTTATGAGGTACTTAGCAAAAATCTCACATGTGCCTGAATATTTTACTGTTGACACTTAGCAGTGCCCTGTCCCCCTTGGAGGACTGAGGAACCCAAAAACGTCAAGTCTCAGACAGAAGCTCAAACTAGACATAGAAATGAAATTCTTATAGAAGTGCTGGGTTATACTTCTGTGCAATCATTGTTATTATGCCATCATGCTTGAACAATAACCACCCTCTTCAAGCAAAACAGAAAAGTTTCTGCCTTCAGGGCTCATGACCTTTTAGAGACAAAACAAGTGCAAACAAAACCGTGTGCAATGTTTTTTCCATGAATGTGATGTTGAAAATATACCTGAGGCTTAGGTGTGCCATGACTCACTATGTAACACAAAAGAAAACTGGATTTAAAAACTTGAATTCCTTGACTGCCCATTCAGACTCGACCTACTACATACCGTTTCCCTTCTTGCTTATATTTTCCTACAGAAAAGAGAAAAACTATGGAGAAAATGGAAAACAAACCCATAGGAGAAAACAGCTGAAAATGCTTCATGTAAATGTGCATGCTGAAAGTAGAGAGTAAGCAAAGATTTCAAAATGCAGTGCCTGAATTTGAGTAGTTAGGACTAAACACAGAAGTGTTGATGAACTCTAAGGCTAAACTCTTGGATATTTAGGAGCACACCAGAGCTTCTTTACCAGCTGAACAAAGATTCAAAGAACTCCGAGGGCAAAAAAAAAAAAAAAAAAAAAGGAACCCTGGAACTCAGTGGTCCCTAGCCTTTTTGGCAACAGGGAACTGGTTTCATGGAAGACGGTTTTTCCATGGACTGGAGGATGGGGAAGGTGGTTTTGAGATGAAACTGTTCCACCTCAGATCATCAGACATCAGTTAGAGTCTCGTAAAGAACACGCCACCTAGATCCCTCACATGCACAGTTATGAGAATGTGCACATGCACTCCTATGAGAATCTAATGCCACTACTGATCTGACAGGAGGTGGAGCTCAGGCGGTAATGTCAGTGTTGGGGAGCAGCCATAAATACAGATGAACCTTTGCTCACTTGCCCACTGCTCACCTCCTGCTGTGCGGCCTAGTTCCTAACAGGCCACGGACCAGTACTGGATTGGGGACCCCTGCTCTAAGTGATCCCAACACCTACAGCCCACTTACACGAAGTACAAGGCTCCATTTGGTCTGCATATAGAATCTCTGGGATGTTAGGGTGTGCTTCGCTCATTCTGAGTTGATTCCTAGGTTCTTGGACTAAAGCGGATATTGTTATGAAGGGAACTAACAGAGCAAACAGTGGAAGGAGCATATTCATGTAGATCACGCTTTCCACATTAGGACCAATTTCACTGCCCATTCTCCTTGTTTCTAGTTTTCCTCTTTTAACTTGAGCAGTGTCACAAGAGCACATAGCTAACAATGTTTTATTTTTTCCCTTCCAAATTCTAAGAATAAAATTGTTATTGGCTTTTGATCTTAATCATTCAAATAAAAATAAAATGTGCGAGGAAACTTGCAGCAAATTTCCTTGTTGTTTCATGGGTAGATTCATTTTCTTAGGAAATCCTCGTGTTTTAGGCTATACCCTCAATTTGTAATCTGGAGGTCAGTTTACAGTTTAATTCTTCTTGAATTTTATTGATGATAAAATCATCAATAAAAATGATTGAACCCTAGCCGCCTTCTCAGCACCATGCATTTATAGAGATGAATGAGATCTCACCTCTTACCTCTGGTAGGGATGGGTAAAGATAACATTTTGAGGTGGAAGAGAGGGAGACTAAGAGCGTTTGTGCCCACGGCCTTGACTTCTTTTTTTCTCTATGTGGAAAAAAAATGCTATAAGGACACATGCTCACGTATGTTTATTGCGGCACTATTCACAATAGCAAAGACTTGGAACCAACCCAAATGCCCATCAATGATAAACTAGATTAAGAAAATGTGGCACGTATACACCATGGAATACTATCCTGCCATAAAAAAGGATGAGTTCATGTCCTTTGTAGGGACATGGATGAAGCTGGAAACCGTCATTCTCAGCAAACTATCACAAGGACAGAAAACCAAACACCACATGTTCTCACTCATAGGTGGGAATTGAACAATGAGATCACTTGGACACAGGAAGGGAAACATCACACACTGGGGCCTGTCTTGGGGTGGGGGGAGGGAAGAAGGATAGCATTAGGAGATACACCTAATGTAAATGACGAGTTAATGGGCGCAGCAAACCAACATGGCACATGTATACCTATGTAACAAACCTGCATGTTGTGCACATGTACCGTAGAACTTAAAGTATAATTAAAAAAAAAAAAAAAAAAGTAAGAAGGAGGAAGAGGAAGAGCAGCCTGGGAGAAAGCAAGCAAGTTTCAAAACAATTGCTCCGCAGAATGGGCAAGGGACACGACAGTGAATTAACAACCAAAAAAGCCGATTAGTAGAGTCCTGTTTCTTGGAGTAAATGGTTATCTCATCTTTGTTGTTGCCATTGTCATCATCATTATCTTTACCATTGTCACTATTTTCAGAACAAATTAGACTTGAAGTACACAACCTTGACATAATTGAGAATATCCCTTTGAGAAACTGATAATAATTTATGCTAGTTTCATGTGTGTTGTGGGATGTTGTAGGGTGGTTTTATTTATTGTGTCCTCCCTCTCATTTATGTTCGTGTAGGTTGAGCCAGTGATACAGAGAGGCCACGAGAGTCTGGTGCACCACATCCTGCTCTATCAGTGCAGCAGCAACTTTAACGACAGTGTTCTGGAGTCCGGCCACGAGTGCTATCACCCCAACATGCCCGATGCGTTCCTCACCTGTGAAACCGTGATTTTTGCCTGGGCTATTGGTGGAGAGGTGGGGCTAATGTTTAATAATTATTACTTAGAAGTAAATACTTAGAAAGTAAATTAATACTTAGAAGTAAAGCGCTCTAATGGCTACTTTTGATATGCAAGGTGGCTTAACTCCATTTTCATAGGAAGGGATCCTTTCTTTAAGTTATTTTTATTTTATTTCATCAGTTGTAGATGAATGGGGTTCCACAGGGTTGAAATATCCTTGAAGATGGCGGGTTTTTGAGTGGAATAGAGCTCTCAGGGACTTTCACAGGACACTGTCTCATGGCATTTTCCATATTTAGGGCTTTTCTTATCCACCTCATGTTGGATTATCCCTCGGCACTCCATTAGATCCGCATTATGTGCTCCTAGAAGTCCATTATGACAATCCCACTTATGAGGAAGGTGAGTTTATTGTTCATATATTTTACCTATGGTTTTTATAAAAAGTTTTGTACCTCATAAGTCTTGTCTTTAACAGAGTTGAAACAAAATAGAAGCCAATGCTAGAAAGAATTAACCTCTACATTTGTCATTCAAATTAGGAGGCTTTTAGAAGTGAAAGTGGGTACTGTTTATAATTATACTGTAACAGCAGGCATTAACCAGCACCAAACCAGGTAAATGAGCACATGCAGTCACTAATCTTAACAAAAACACTTGCATACTACCTACCAGGAAGTAGAGTAATACACTTTTCCTTTGTGATATAGGTTAGTCCCAGTACATGGTGTTTATGGAACATTTTCTTTCTAACTGCACATAAGAAAAAGTTACCATTTATTATACTAAAAAGTGTAAGCATTTTGTTGTGTGGTAAGCAAATCATAGATATACTCAAAAAGTACTTATGCAGTGACACTGTGTAATATGATATTGAAGTAAAGAAATGTAAGGATGTGCATTTGATTTCTGAAATCATTTGTATGATATTCCAAATACCAACAGTGATAGATTTAACACGAAATTATCAACAGAAGTAACTCCAAGTTGTTATTTTGTATTGACTCATGCAATTTTTAAGCAAATACTGAGCCCCACCTATGTGCCAGATCTGTGCTTGAGGATATAATGTGAGTGAAAAACAGATGCTGTTCCCACCCTCATGGAAATTATAGCCCAGTGGGAAAGAGAAACAATCAAATGATCACAGCAATCATATGAAATTATATATGTGCCAGTTGATCCAAAGGAGATACCTGACACTATGAGAGTATTTAATTAGTGACCTAATCCAGCCAGGGGTGTGTGGTGGTGAGGATGGGCTAGAAAGTCTTTGTTAAAGAATCAAACTGTTCATCTGGGTGACTGGAGATGCTGAAGGGTTAGGGTGCAGTAAAGAAAGATGCCGATGAACCTGCAGAGGAAGGCTGAAGCAGACCATCTAAGATCTTGTAGGGCCTATTAAGGATTTTTACCCTGAAGACAATGAGAAGCAATTGAAGAGTTTGATACAGTGGAGTCAAATATTGAGGTCTGTATTTTGAAAAGAACACTCTGGCTGCTGCAGCATGAATAATAGATTTTGAAGAGAGCACACGTGGTATGATATTTGAAGAGTGATGTTTCTATAAAAGTAGGTGTTAAGCTATTCTATTTGTGAGCAAGCCAATAAAGTATCTTTTTTTATCCTAAAGTAATTAATAGGAAATAGCTTCTCTCTGAATTCACTTTAATTTCCACCCACCAATTATATCCCATACTCTGAACCATGAATCTATGATAAAGTTTAAAACTTTCATAAACCAAGCAAAATAACCTGTTAATAAATTCTAAAAGTTAGATTTTCCATGAAATCATATGTAACTATAAAACATAAAAATTGTCATCACAATAACAGTGGGATTAATTATTGAATGTGTCTTACATTGCAACTTTCCTTTTAAAAAATTTTTACTATTTTGATTTTAAATTATTAATAGAATAAATATGCTGATATACATGGGTATAATAACTTCTCAATTGTGGAAATTCCAATGTGAACGTACTTTTCTTCCTTTTAGTGTTTATTACAAAAGTAGAAGGCTTAATTTAATTTGCCTTGTCTCTGTTGTGCAACTTTAAAAAAAGTTGACTGTTCTCATAAGTTTCAATGTAAAGCATGAAACACTACCTATTTCTATCCCTAACAGGTTAGGATAGAGAACGTCAGGATTTCTAGTACTTTTCTATTTTTATTCATATACATAACTTAGACCCAAAATTTTAAGATTATAATAATTTTATTTTTATAAATATAGCATAATACTAATTTATGTTTCCAGAAAAGTTTTTTAATAATCATTTTATATTTGCTTAAGAAATTATTACTTTATTTACTAGATTATCTATTAATGGTCCAAACAGCTAATGCAACTAATGAACCTAACTATACTAAATGCAACTGAAATTTCTACTTACATTTTTTCCTTGTCAAGCTATTATAAGGAGGTAGATCCCAAAAATACAAAACACAAAACAAAATTTTGCAAGATATGTCCAGAGAAAATTCTAAGGTCACTATAGATGTTCTACATTATCATGCTCATTTGTATCTGCACTGATAATAGCACAAAAGAAGAATTGATTTTTATGATTTATTTGTTTAACAATTGATTGAAACCCTGGTAGATGTGTGACCACTATATGTGTGACTAGTTGCCATTTATTGAGCACCTCATTTGTGCCAAACACTGCTCTTAGAACTTCATGTTCAAGCCACACATCACCATTATGAGGTAGTAGTGCTACTATTATGGCCATTTTCCATACTGGAAAACTGAAGCGCAAACAGTTTGGGTAACTTCCTGTCTTCATCTGTTCTGTGCTGCTATAACGGTATAACACAGGTTAGATAGTTTATAATGAACAGAAACTTATTCGTCACAGTTTTGGAAGCTGAGAAGTACTAGTACAAGGTACTGGCATCTGATGAGGGCCTTCTTACTGTGTCATAACATGGCAGTAGGCTTCACATGGTGGAAGGGTAAAGACAGCAAGATAGTACAAAGCCACTTCTGAAATAATGGCATTCATCGAATCACAGGGGCAGAGCCCTCATGGCCTAGACACCTCTCAAAGATCTCACCATTCAATACCATCACAATGGCCATTAAATTTTGACAACATTCAAACATACTTTTTGGAGGGGATAAACATTTAACCATAGCACTTGCCCAAGGTCACATAACTCATAGGCAGCAGAGCTGGGATTTGCATCCAGGTTGGTCAGCTCCAGAGTCAGTGTCCTTAATTGTCACATCACAATGCTTCCTTGTGATGACGCTGAATATCTGAACAAGCTGGAGTCAACCAACACATAGTAAATTATTTTATGTTCACAATAACACATTCACGAAGCAGGAAAGGAAGCTTGGATTTTTTCCAAGGCTGTTAGGGAGGTTAAGAGGTAAGAATTTCCTGGGATAATTATTGGAATACTTAATTTTAACAACTTATTACATCCTAAAACATTCAAAGTAATGGATATCTTCTAAATGTGTGTGTGTGTGTGTGTGTGTGTGTGTGTGTTCGTGACCGAGGGGTATATAACATACAATGAGGAATATTTGATATAAAGACCTCGTGTTTAAAAATGATCGACTAGAAATAGATTAAGTTGATTGATTTAAATGAGACAAAAAAGGAACTGAGGGGAAGGAATCAATCTGTTAGTTACTGCAGCAGGAAGTCAATTAATTTCCAAGTTAGTGAAATGAATTTATGAAATGTTTGGGGCTCATACTCTCCCTCCCTGTAATGAGTATGTCATAACAACAAGTGTGTCTTCTTCATCTCTCATCCCCACAATGCCTAATGGAGTGCCATTTACATAATGGATTCTTAATGACTATGTGTTGATTGAATGGCTGTTGAATGAAGAAGAAAATGGTGACAAACTTTAAAGAAATAAAGTGAATCTTTAGTAGTTTTCTTCATCAGCAGATGGTTTCTAAACTAAGGAGTTTTTACCTCAAAGTAAATGTTATCGAACTTCATCTTGAAACAATATAAAACTTTTATTGAGTTATTTATTCTATATGCTAATGAATGACTTTAGAATCTTCATTCTGTCTTCATGTTAGATAATTGTGGAATATAACAGCCACATAACTGAAACATTTCTCTTGTGGTATGCTGTGTAAGTCCACAAAAGTTGCAGGCAATATGGCTACTCATCTTTTAATTCTTGTTTATGCAACTGAATGTTGTCTGCCACTAATCTCTGCTTGTATCTCTTTCCCTCATGACAATTTATGGAAAATAAATAAACCTATTTCAACAGAATATGAAAACTTTAAAAAATTCAAACCAAGAATTTTCTTGGGAATGGAAACATTTTAAGAACTGAAACTCACTTTAATTATGTGCTTTTGTTCTAGGCTTAATAGATAATTCCGGACTGAGGTTATTTTATACCATGGATATAAGGAAATATGATGCTGGGGTAATTGAGGCTGGCCTCTGGGTGAGCCTCTTCCATACCATCCCTCCAGGGATGCCTGAGTTCCAGTCTGAGGGTCACTGTACTCTGGAGTGCCTAGAAGAGGTATGCAGCATCTGAGTCTGAGCTGCTCTCTGCAGATTCATCAATGCTCCTAGAAACTATGGTGTGAAAAATTCTGTGCATGTTTACTATCAATTCCTTTTTTGTTGACACACTGTGAAACCATTATTGCAATTTTAGTAGGACTTCTGACTGCTTTTTTAAATCTTGAAGCTACAGGAGTAGAACTCTAAAGATAGAAATAGTTGGCAGGAAAATTGACAAATGGGATTTAATTAAACTAAAGAGAGCAAAAATAACTAACATAAAAAAAGATATTGAATAGGAGAAAAGTATAAGTATTTAGTAATGACAATTTTCACTTAAAGTTTTTTAATGAAAATATTTCAACATGGATCAGACTGTTTATGAATTATATGATATTGTGGTTGAGTACAGTATGGCAGACTGGCGAAGTGGAAAGATTATGCTCTTCCGAGTTATTTAGGCCACAGTTCATAATTCAAATTGCCATGACCTCTTTTACAAGCTGTAGGACCATGAGTGATTCACTTAATTCCATTGACCCACTTTCACTTTCTTATCTGGAAAAGTGGGAGTAATATTCCTTTTAAGAATTTGGGTTTTCAGGTTACTAACATACAGGAATCTTTTTGCTAAGAGTGTTTACCACCTCTTATCCTCCTAAAAGAAGGAAAAAGGAGGATAACATGTATAAATGGTCTGGGAGGCCCCTCATAGGCATCAGCTCCCCTACTTTTCTCCCGGCAAATGTTGCTTCACAAGGAGAACACTAAACAATCCGAGTTCAAAATGTTTGGCAGTTCAAGCATTCATTTAAATTGCTTTAGCTTTTCATCTCAGTTGTCCCTCCAAATGTGTTTGAATGTGAACTGTCTGAACATGCATTTCTTTGGGCTAATCGGGTCTTCCTCGGTGTCCCCTGCAGGCTCTGGAAGCCGAAAAGCCAAGTGGAATTCATGTGTTTGCTGTTCTTCTCCATGCTCACCTGGCTGGCAGAGGCATCAGGCTGCGTCATTTTCGAAACGGGAAGGAAATGAAATTACTTGCCTATGATGATGATTTTGACTTCAATTTCCAGGAGTTTCAGTATCTAAAGGAAGAGCAAACAATCTTACCAGTATGCGTGTTTTTGTTCTTTTTCATTGACTGTTATAAAAGTCATGAGATGTATCTGCTGAGATGTGGCAAGGTTTCTACTAGTGAAATGAATTTTTCCTTGTGTCGGTATTCTTAACACCACCCACTGTGGGTGTTGTACAACCCAGATGGAATGTGTTTGATTTGTTTTCCAAAATTGAAACTCATTTTTCTTATGATTCCCAGGAGTAATTCAAGTTGCTGACTGAAAAATAGAAACAACCCCAAATAAAATCTCAGGTTCTGAGGACTGAACATTACTCTTTTTTTATATTTGACATTCCAGTTAGTGATTCTTTGGGTTGCAATTCCTGCATTGGTAAAATCAGAAGTGTCTTTATGCTACGTTGACAAGATAGGATATTTTTAGAAGTTTTATTTCAGTAAAAGGGAATGTAAGGTTAATTATTTTATCTGATAAAGCTATTTGGATGTAGCTAATTAAACTATGCTGTGTGATCCAGCTTGACACATACTTGAGGTTATGGTGAAGGAGAGAAGAGAATGAAGGCTTTAAAAAGGTTATAATGCTTTGTTTTCTCAAATTTTTATTCCATGACCACCAAGTTCAATTGTAGTATAATTTTCTCCCCTTATTTTACTTTGAAAAGTCAGATCCCTATACCATTTATAAAATGAGAGTAATGGCAATATCTTTTCTACGTGATGCTGGAAACAGGGTTTTTAGATGGGATGAACTGTCAAGGAGAAGACATGGCACAATAGGATGTAAAAGGAAAGTTGAAAAAAACAGAAGAAAGTGATAAAGAGGAAAGGGATCTTCTTTCTACAAATCCATAGCTTTGGATCTTAGAAATTCTTTGATACATCCTGAGAGTAGAAAGAAGAAGTTTAAGAAACAGTGATCTTGTCAAGGTTCTTAAGGACTACACTCTATTTTATTATGATGTCTCTGGGGCTTTCCAAACAGTGTTATCTCAGAGCTTCCTAACTGATGCACCATGATTACAGCTTAAGTGCGATGAGATACTGATCTCTGGGCCCTCTGAGTGGCGTCGCAGGGAGGTCAAATTTAAGGGTGAAAGCCCAAAGATGGCAGCCTCAGGTCCATGAATAGCTTCATCTGCTTACCTTAAAGGGGAAACATAAAAATGTTACCATTTTCCATGTGTATTGTTATGTACAAAAGGGTGGAAAACACTAGAACAATAAATATCTTTTAATTTGCCTCACAATTCAATTGCAAGGAAATAAAGGCATGACTTGAGAGCTTTAAAGAAAATAATGTAAATGAAGAGGTGATCTATGTCTAAGATTTATTAAGTGTTCGTTTGCTACTAATGACTGTGTGTTATGTCATTTAATCTCCTTGTAACAGCTGTGAAAAAAAAATCACTTTTTTTTTTTTTGAGATGGAGTCTCACTCTGTCACCCAGGCTAGAGTGCAGTTGTGCGATCTCGGCTCACTGCAACCTCCACCTCCTGGGTTCAAGCAATTCTCTGCCTCAGCCTCCTGAGGAGCTGGGATTATAGGTGCCCACCACCATGCCTGGCTAATTTTTGTATTTTTAGTAGAGATGGAGTTTCATCATCTTGGCCAGGCTGGTCTTGAACTCCTGACCTCATGATCCACCTGCCTTGGCCTCCCAAAGTGCTGGGATTACAGGCGTGAGCCACTGCGCTGGGGCCAAAAATAAGAACAATTTTTATCTTTAGGTTTTAGATGAACAAATTATGCCTGGGTTATATGTAGGTCATCCAGCTAGAATGTTGTGGAGTCTGACTGAAACACAGAGGGTATTATTTATTTGCTTGCTTGTTACATTAGCAAACCTAGAATTAAACAGATCAGAGGTCTTCTGCTGAATCAAATTACTTGGTGCATCCATTCATACAGGAAATATTAACTGTTGATGTACAAATGTATTTGATAAATAAGCCAGCATAAAACTTCAATCTGAAAGCTTTTACTTTTATGTTTCAGGGAGATAACCTAATTACTGAATGTCGCTACAACACGAAAGATAGAGCTGAGATGACTTGGGTAAGAAAACTTTTATTATTATTAAAGTTCATTTATGGAGAGAAAGAAATAAACTTGATTTTAGAAGAAACAAGTAAAAGCCATTTCCATTTGGAAAGAAAAGTCCTAAAAATCTTGAGCATCAAGTATCATAAAAGTGACATCAAAGATGTTTCAGCATTTTCTAAGACTTCAAATTAACTAATGATATTATAGTATTAAATAATATTTGGAGTGTAATTTATTGACTCTTTCATTAAAAGCTATCCTTAGTCTTTTAATTTTTCTCATCTAACATTTTTAAAAGAACTGTGGTCATTAATTGACTGTATGCTTGTGTCTGGATCAGATAAATCCAGACCTCCAAAGGAAGAATGAATTTCATGACCTCGAGGCCTCTGACTCAAAGAGAAATCTGGTCCCAACAGATTTATTGGGGGAATTCCACCAAGCGTTCAAGAAATAGATAATTCATGTCTTACTCAATCTCTTTCAGGAACACAAAAAGAGGGAACACCTCCCACCAAGTCATAAAATGTAGTTAACATAACCTTAAAACTAAAACTTCACAAGGATAGTATAGAAGGGGCCAGTAGTATGCACCTGTTGGAAATAACTTGGACAAGAGCTTGAAAAACCAAATCCTTCTTAATATACAAATCTAATGATAAGACCAACTTGAGTTTAGCTAAGGAATATAAAATGGATTTAAATGAGAAAATATATTAAAGTCTTCTACATGAAGATATGGAAGGAAAAAGACATATAATCACCTCAACAGAGGTAGAGAAAGCAGTCATAAAATTCAAGTTTATTGTTGACAGGGGAGACATTTAGCAAGCCTGAAAGAGAAGGGAATATCTTAACTAGGTAGAAGTTAGCTATGAAAAAGCTATAGCAAATATTAAATTAAATGAAATACCATAAGTGTTTTTGTCAAGTTAGGAAGAATATAAGAGTATTTGTCATCACTACTTGTATTCAACATTGTACTGGAAAAGAAACGAAAATGAGATATAAGGTTCAGAAAGGAAGAAGTGAAGAAGCAAAACACGTTATTCACAGATATTGTAGTTTTCTGCATCAAACCCTCCTCCAAATTGATACTATCTAAAATTAATTGCATTTCAGTGTATAAGAAATTATCTCAAGAAAATACAATTTAAAATAAAAATTAAACAGAAATAAAATCTAACACTAGATGTATTTGATCTCTGTAAAAAAAAGTATAAATCTTTATTGGGAAACATTAAAGAATTCCTAAAGACAGTAAGACATACTGTGTTCATGGATAGGAAGGCTCAGTAAAATAAAGAAAATACTTCTATTCAAATTGGCCCATAAATTTGATATTATTCTAGTAAAAAAAAATCAGAGAAATTTTACAATTTGAGATTTTGGTATCCTAGCTAAGAAATCTTTACTGGACCAAGGCTGCAAATATTTTCATCTATTTTTTGTTTAGATAAACATTTTGCTGTTTTAGCTTTTACGTGGAGCAAGTTGATTCTAAAATTTACACAGAAGAGCAAAATGTTAAAAAATAGACAAGACAAAACTAAAAAGAACAAAATAGAAAACAATCTACTAGATAAGAAGGCTTATTTTAAAACTGGTGATTAATACAGTATGCTTTGAGTCACAAGTTAGAAGATTTGGAACAGAAGGGGCATCTCAGAAACAGACCTACAAATTCTGCAGATGGAAACTTAGTTTATGACAGACATAGCACTTAGATAAATGGAAAAGGATAAACTTTTTATTAAAGGATGATGCTGGCACTATTGGATATCCCTGACATAAATAAAACTGAGTCTTAATTTTACAAAATGCATAACAATCAATGCCAGATGTATTAAATATTTAAATGTGAACAGCGAAAATTTAAAACCACTGGAAGAAAAAGTACCTGAACATGTCTTCATGACTTTGGAGTAATTAAGAATTTTTTAAGCAAAACATAAAAAGCACAAACTATGAATAAAAGATGAATGAATTTGACTACATCAAAGCTTTTGCTTACTAAAATAAAACACTATTAAGAAATTAAAAAGAGTTTTAAGCTGGGAAAAAATATTTGCAATACATAGATTAACAGGGCATTAGTATCCAGCTTATAAAACAAAGTCCACAAATCAGTAACAGAAGAGAAGCATACAATAAAATAGGATAAGAAAAAAGCATTTCAAAGAAATAACAACCCATATAGATAATATAAATATATGAAAAGATGCTCAATTTTGTTTAAAACCAAAATCATGCAAATGTAAACCAGAGTAAGATATTTTGCACTCACCGGTTTGGCAAAATTTAAAATAGCATTTCCATTGTGCTGAAACTGGAACACTTATACATTGCTAGTAGTGATTTGAATTTGTCAAACCATCTTGGGTAAAAACATGGCATTATCTAGTAAAATTAGAGATTTATATATACTCTACTCAATTCCATTCCTATGTAGATTTAACCTTGGAATTACTTTTGCAGAATGCGTTTCAGGAGAGAAATTCATAGCTATTCATAGTTACATGTAATAATATAGGAATGAAAAAATTCTGGAAATATCTCAAATACCTGTCAAAAGGAGAACAAATAAATGTGGTATTATATAATGAAACAGTGTAAAGTCATGAAAATTAATGAATGAAAGCTGCCTGTATTAACATGAATGTATCTGAAAAACAAATAATGTTGATCGAAAAGAAACATGAATGTATCTGAATAACAAATAATGTTGATTGAAAAGAGCAAGCTTGTAGCAGAATATATATAGTGTGATATTATGTATGTAAAGTTCAGGAAAATTAAGCAATATATTATTTGGGGATACAAACTTCAATATACCGAATGTAAAGTGTACTGAAAAGCAACAGAAAGAAAAAATATTAACCTAGTAATCACCTTTGGTTGAAATGGGAAGAAGAGGGTTAGAAACTGGACACACACGGGGTAGTCAAGATACTGGTGTTGGTTTTATTTTTTTCCCATGCCTTATGTATAATTTTTGTTGTTGAAATATTTTACTAAAGACATAGTAAATAAGTTATTATTGTAGTGGGTATTTTGGTGCACTGTCTTGATACCCTCTTCAGGGCCAACACAACCAAACCTCAGCCACTGGGAATATCAGATGACAATATGATAGTTAACAGCGGTGTACCTCAATGGAAATTCCCCCTTGGTATTAGAGAATAACTCCTTAAAATTATACTCCCTACAGTAGGAGAGCCAGCAGTCAATGACTAGTTGATAAGAGGCTGCAAAGGCCCAGGTTTCTTTCTACAATTTGGTACAACTCTGAACAGCCATCCTAACTTAAGGATATATTAAATACAGCATTTACTGAGGCATCAGATGCAACTTCATTTGCAGATCAGCATCTCCCTTTGCCTAATCCTGCCTTGCTCATCAAGTGCAAAATGTCATGTTTGTGCAATTAGTAAAATCATTGTATATTAGCCCCTACATTAATTTAGAATATAAACAGTATTAAGTTTTTCACCTTTGTTTTTGAAAGTTGGATTTTGTTGGATACATAATTCTTGGTTGGCAGTTGCTTTTCCTTTGCAACACTTGTGAATATATAACTATAACATCTCTTTGTTACTTCCATCATTTATGATGAAATATCAGCTGTCAATTGTATTCTTGTTCACCTATATGTGATGTGTCATTTTTCTCTTGCTGCTTTCAAGATTTTCTCTTATCTTTGGTTTTCAGCAGTATGACTGTGATGTGTCTAGGTATGGCTCTTTTTGTATTTACCTTTGGCTTTTGTTGAGCATCTTGGGTCTGTAAGTTAATGTTTTTCATTAAATTGGGGATTATTTCAGGCATTATTCCTTTGAATATTTTTTCTACCTTTTTGTCTTCTTCCTCTCATTCTAGAAGTCCAATTACATGTATTTAACATAAATGAAAACATACGTATATGTTAGACATAAATGCTAGAATATTTAATATTGTCCCATAGATCTCTGAAGTATGTTCACTTTTCTTTAGTCTTTTATCTCTCTATTATTTGAATAGGACAATTTCTATTGATTAATCTTCAACAGTGATATTTTCCTTGCTCATCTGAAACCTGCTGTTGAGCTCATCCTGTGAAGTTTTTATTTCGTTTTGGTACCTCTCAGCTATAGAATTTCTATTTTAAAATGTTTTCTTTCCTGATTTCATTCCTTCTCTGTTCACTCATTTTAAGATAGTTGCCTTTAATTACGTGAGCATGTTTTCTTTAACTCTTTGAACACTTTTTAAAACAGCTTTATTGAACATATTTTTATCTGTTTTCAAGTCATTGTCTGATAAATCCAGCATCTCAGTCTTACAATCCATTTCTACTGACTTTTCTCCATTGAATATAGACAATAATTTCCTGTTTCTTTTCCCGCTTAATAATTTTTGGTTGAAATTAGACATATTAGATAATATGTTGTAGTAACTTCTGGATTCTGTTCTTTTGAGGGTCTTTAATCTTTTTCCAAATTTTAATAGATAATTAACTACCTGGATTCAAAAATTGAAATATTTCTCCCCTGTGGTATGCAGCTGCTAATGTTTATACACATGAAGACAAGATTCTAGAAAATTCAATTAAATCAGAAAAATGTCCTGAAAAAATTCCTGATTGATTGGTATTATGCTAACCAAACATCCTTATGATTCTCTGAAATGTTCACTGTGTTGAAAAGTTTACATCCCATCAGCAGAATTTATTAGGTTATTTAAGAAAGGCAAATTTTAAAAGTGGAAATAATTCTATTATTTTTTAATTGTATCACTACCTTTTAAAAGCCAGTTTTTTTACTTTTCAGCTTTAAGGTTTATTAAATTTTAATACTGGAAGGAACTGTATGACATTGATGACTTGTGTGCTTTAAATGTCAAAGTCATACTTTGCTAAATAAACTCTCTGTTTTCAGGGAGGACTAAGCACCAGGAGTGAAATGTGTCTCTCATACCTTCTTTATTACCCAAGAATCAATCTTACTCGATGTGCAAGTATTCCAGACATTATGGAACAACTTCAGTTTATTGGTGTTAAGGAGATCTACAGACCAGTCACGTAAGTAGTAAATGTATTTCATGATAGGGTAATGTATTTCAGAGAAAGATGGGCTTTATTGTCATGCTGGATTCATTACCACATTATAGACATTTTTATGCACTCTTTGTTCTATTTGATTACTTTTAACTGGGGAGACCAAGTAACCTTTATGATTACTATGTCCAGAGTCCCCAAGACCACCCCCAGGTTCTGTGATTTGCTAGGAGTACCTACAGGACTCAGCAAATAGTTGTATTGATGGAAAACATTTATTATGGTGAAAGCATACAAAGCAGAAAGAACAAAAGGAAAAGCTACGTGAAGCGAAGTCCAGAGGAAAGCAGGCGCAAGCTTCCAAGAGCCCTCTTCCAGTGGAGTCACACAGAATGCACCAAATTCCACCATCATCAAATTGTGACAACATGTATGGAACGTTGTCTATTGGGGAAGCTCATCACAGACTCAGTGCCCAAAGATTTTGGGGGGAACTAGTCATACAGGTGCGCTCTGCCTACCACTTACTAAAATTCCATACTTCCAGATGGAAAGCGGTGTTCAGCATAAACTGCATTGTTGCACAGTCTAGGCACAATGAGTCACTCTTATCATTAAAGAAAGTTTATGTCCATATAGGAAATCGTCTACTATTTAAGTGTCCAGGCACCTGCAAGCAGGCCTTTCTGAGGTGGGCCTATTAGGTTAACTCTCTAGGTACAATTGTACTCTTTAGGTACAATTATAGGAGCTATTTAAGATATAATAAACAAGATTCATATTATCCCTGCCCTCTTGAGATTGTATTCTGGAGTGAGGGAGAGGTAATAAACAAAAACAAATATGATATTTTAAATAGTAATAGATGTTATGAAGACAAAACAGTGAAGGAAGTATGTAGCTGTTGTCAATAGGATAAAGAAAGCCTCTCTGGGTTGATGATATCTGAGCGGTGACCTCCATGATAAGGAGTCAGCTATAGAGATATGCAAATACTGCAAAGGAAAGAGCCAGTGTAATGACCCTGTGGTTAGTCTGAAACTATCGTGTTTGTGGAGCAGCAAGAGAGTGCATTTGTCTGGAGAAGAGTGAAGTATGGTAAAGAATAAGTGAAGACACATGAGAACAGGTGGGACCAGATCGTTTAGGACTTTATGGGCAACATAAGGCCTTGGGGCTTTAAGGGAAGCAATTAAAGGATATAAACAAAGTCAGTTTGTCTACTATGTTGAGAAAGGACTCTAAGAGGGCTAGACTGGAAGGAATAACAATCAGGAAACTATTGTGATTGTCTAGTTGAGGGAGGAGGGTCACTTGTGCCAAGGTGATGACACAGCTGATGAGACACGTTCCATTCTGGTTACCTTTCAAAAGGAGCACCCACAGGCTTGCTGATCAATGGCATCTCAGGGAGGCAGTGAAGGACAGAGCAGAGTGTGAATGGCGTTAGGGGAACAGGCCTGAGGATGATATTGAGAATTCTGTTTTGGATATATTAAGATTGATGTATCTATTCTTACTGATGTCAGTGAGAAGAATTAGAATGACTGGTGGAAATTTGGGGATGGCTGAATTTGTTTTAATATAAAGAAGAATTTTCTAGTGATCACTGCTTTTCAAAATGAAAGGGACTGATGTAATTACGTAATTAAAGAAAATATACACATAGAGGTTTTTTTTGGTTTTGTTTTTGTTTTTTTTGAGACGGAGTTTCACTCTTGTCGCCCAGGCTGGAGTGCAGTGACGCGATCTCAGCTCACTGCAACCTCTACCTTCTGGGTTCAAGTGATTCTCCTGCCTCAGCCTTCTGAGTAGCTGGGATTACAGGTGCTTGTCACCATGCCCAGCTAATATTTTGTAGTTTAGTAGAGACAGGGTTTCGCCATGTTGGACAGGCTGGTCTCGAACTCCTGACCTCAGGTGATCCGCCCGCTTCGGCCTCCCGGAGTGCTGGGATTACAGGCCTGAGCCACCGTGCCTGGCCATACATAGAATTTTGAGACATGTATTTAAGGAGAGAGTGAAAAAATATTCAGTGAGGATATGGTAAAATGCAGATGATGAAGGAGAATAGAAATATGATCAAGTTTTGTGCCTACATATTACAGGATTATAAATTATGAACTGAGACAAACCCCTCTTTTAAATTAAATTTATCATTCATAGATAGGTTTTACTGAATTTTATGCAAACAACAAAATAACCACTGGAAGAAATGCTATTAGATATACAAATAACAAAATGCTTATATAAATTGGTTTATAGTTTACTAAGTATTTTCATATACATGATTTTATTTAATTCATTTTACACAATTCCAACAGGTAGAGCAAAACATGCAATCCCAGCTTTATAGGGGAGGAAACAGAAACCAAGAGATTAAGAAATTATTCAACATTATAGAGTACGTAATAAAAGGGAGAGTGGGGTTTGTATGTAGTCTCTGATCTCTTTCTCTCCATACAACATGAACATATAGGCCAATGTATAAATATACATAAATATATAACAAATAAATAATTACATATATAAACAAATTAAAACAACAAAATCCAAGCATCACATAAAATATCATTTTAAAACACTAGGATATAATCTTGGTTTTCAAATATTGATGTTATATTGTTCCTTACTTAGCCTTGAGTAGTCTTTTCCCATTTAGAATATGTTTTACATATTGAATGGAAATTTTCTAATTGATGGTTAATTTGAGAGAATGTTAAAAGAAAAGGATATTAAAAGCTGTATGTTTGCAAGATGATTGAAATGCATTCTATGGCAATTTTTTTTAAGTTTAAATGGTATGAAGCCTCTAAAATGCTCAGCTGCTGTTTCCCAATGAGCTCTGCCAGTGTCCATAACTTTGGTCTCCCTCAGGAAATACTCAAGTTGGGTTTTCATCATTTGGAAAGACAGGAAGAATCGCCTTACAGAATAAGGCTACTTTTGAGATGTCGT
Source organism: Rhinopithecus bieti (assembly GCF_001698545.2). Lineage (NCBI taxonomy): Eukaryota > Metazoa > Chordata > Mammalia > Primates > Cercopithecidae > Rhinopithecus > Rhinopithecus bieti. The sequence continues at coordinate 789,986 of NW_016814959.1, read as the reverse complement.
TCTCCAGTGCCAAAAAACAAAAGGACAAAACCCATTTAACTTCATGGTTAAATTTATTCCTCAAAATTATGAGCAAAAAAGAGCCTCTATTTAAAATACATGTTTTGACTTTAGATTAGACATTCAAATCTAGTTCATCACCAAGTGACATAAATGATAGTGAAGGCCAAACTAACAAGGTGCTGGCTCAAAATCAGAATGAAAATGGCTTAGGTGCTTTTTTTTCTGTTTTGCTTAAAAGAATATTACCAATTGGTGTTCAGCATACAGTACTAAAAGGAATATCATATAACATATGAACAAAATCTTCTATTCTGTGCTTTTCATATAATGATTAATCAGGTTCTATAATTTATTTTAAACATTCTATAGCAATCCTAGGAAGGATTGATAGAAAACATGAGACAACTACGTCTTGTCTCCATTTTATTGTCTGTTCTCAGGGATGCTATTTCTGTCTGCCTCCTACAGATCTGGCAAGTCTTAGGGAAAACAAAAAACTCACAAAGATCAAATAACAAAATAGATAATGAGTTTAGATAAATTGTGTATTCCCTGTCGTGCCATAAATCAAGACTGAATATGCAGGTCTGGTGAGATATAAGTAATGGAAAGTTCCTGTGTTATTGGTTCTGTTCCTTAAAAGCATCAATAGCTGTTTCTCTTCCTCTGTGCAGGAAAATCACTTTANTTGGACAGGCTGGTCTCGAACTCCTGACCTCAGGTGATCCGCCCGCTTCGGCCTCCCGGAGTGCTGGGATTACAGGCCTGAGCCACCGTGCCTGGCCATACATAGAATTTTGAGACATGTATTTAAGGAGAGAGTGAAAAAATATTCAGTGAGGATATGGTAAAATGCAGATGATGAAGGAGAATAGAAATATGATCAAGTTTTTGTGCCTACATATTACAGGATTATAAATTATGAACTGAGACAAACCCCTCTTTTTAAATTAAATTTATCATTCATAGATAGGTTTTACTGAATTTTTATGCAAACAACAAAATAACCACTGGAAGAAATGCTATTAGATATACAAATAACAAAATGCTTATATAAATTGGTTTATAGTTTACTAAGTATTTTCATATACATGATTTTATTTAATTCATTTTTACACAATTCCAACAGGTAGAGCAAAACATGCAATCCCAGCTTTATAGGGGAGGAAACAGAAACCAAGAGATTAAGAAATTATTCAACATTATAGAGTACGTAATAAAAGGGAGAGTGGGGTTTGTATGTAGTCTCTGATCTCTTTCTCTCCATACAACATGAACATATAGGCCAATGTATAAATATACATAAATATATAACAAATAAATAATTACATATATAAACAAATTAAAACAACAAAAATCCAAGCATCACATAAAATATCATTTTAAAAACACTAGGATATAATCTTGGTTTTCAAATATTGATGTTATATTGTTCCTTACTTAGCCTTGAGTAGTCTTTTTCCCATTTAGAATATGTTTTACATATTGAATGGAAATTTTCTAATTGATGGTTAATTTGAGAGAATGTTAAAAGAAAAGGATATTAAAAGCTGTATGTTTGCAAGATGATTGAAATGCATTCTATGGCAATTTTTTTTAAGTTTAAATGGTATGAAGCCTCTAAAAATGCTCAGCTGCTGTTTCCCAATGAGCTCTGCCAGTGTCCATAACTTTGGTCTCCCTCAGGAAATACTCAAGTTGGGTTTTCATCATTTGGAAAGACAGGAAGAATCGCCTTACAGAATAAGGCTACTTTTGAGATGTCGTTCTCCAGTGCCAAAAAACAAAAGGACAAAACCCATTTAACTTCATGGTTAAATTTATTCCTCAAAATTATGAGCAAAAAAGAGCCTCTATTTAAAAATACATGTTTTGACTTTAGATTAGACATTCAAATCTAGTTCATCACCAAGTGACATAAATGATAGTGAAGGCCAAACTAACAAGGTGCTGGCTCAAAAATCAGAATGAAAAATGGCTTAGGTGCTTTTTTTTCTGTTTTGCTTAAAAGAATATTACCAATTGGTGTTCAGCATACAGTACTAAAAAGGAATATCATATAACATATGAACAAAAATCTTCTATTCTGTGCTTTTCATATAATGATTAATCAGGTTCTATAATTTATTTTAAACATTCTATAGCAATCCTAGGAAGGATTGATAGAAAACATGAGACAACTACGTCTTGTCTCCATTTTATTGTCTGTTCTCAGGGATGCTATTTCTGTCTGCCTCCTACAGATCTGGCAAGTCTTAGGGAAAAACAAAAAACTCACAAAGATCAAATAACAAAATAGATAATGAGTTTAGATAAATTGTGTATTCCCTGTCGTGCCATAAATCAAGACTGAATATGCAGGTCTGGTGAGATATAAGTAATGGAAAGTTCCTGTGTTATTGGTTCTGTTCCTTAAAAAGCATCAATAGCTGTTTCTCTTCCTCTGTGCAGGAAAAATCACTTTATGTTTTTACTATTTAAAACTCACGCATGCTTATTATAAAGAGTTCAGGTAATGCAGAACAAGTTGTTACGTAGAAGGCAAAAGCAACCACCTCAAATTCTACTCAAAATAAACATTGCTAACATGTTGATTGAATGTTATGCCAAACATCTTAATATGCGTATATTTATATAAAATGAATTGATGAAATACTGTTACAAGATTATAATTTGTGCAGTATTTTTTAAAAACCATTGAATTTTAATTTTGTTTTAACTTATAAGAAAGAAACTAAAGTAAAACTGAACATTTGCTGAAGTTCAAATAAATGTTGTTGGTGTTGTTTTAACCACAAGAAATAATATTTTATAAAGAGGATCACAAATGTTGACAAAATACGTTTTGTCAAGTTGTTAGATTCACTATATGTTTCAATTTTAGGTAATGAAAGATGAAGATGTTTATACTTTCACATTTTCCCACTTCTGCTTTCTATACCACCAAATATTTATTATTTATATTATAATTATTATATTGTCAAGATTTTAATGTTTACACTTAATTATGAAACTGTAATTCCCAGAATATTTAACATGACTTGTATCTATAAATCGATTCAATGATAACCCTAATTTTTATGATTTCTACATTAATGAGTTTTTAAATTTGAGTCATTAGAATTTTATCTTCAAGTTGTTTAATCAGTAAGGGCTTCTGGTGCCTTATGCCCCAAGTTCTTTCACATTTGGGAATTTCTGCGCTTTTATTTGGACAGTAGTTTGTCTGGATATAATATTTTGGGGTCATATTTCTTTCCCTTGGGAGATCTCTCTGGACCAGTGGAATAATTTTTCCTTTACCTGTAGGATTCATAAGTTAAATTGAATACACTTTAGTGTTGAGCATCTGAATTAAATTTTCCTGGAACACGAAGTGTTCTTATTTATTTATTTATTTATCTATTTATTCTAAAAATAAATAAACAAAAAATGGAATACATGTGCAGAATGTGCAGTTTTGTTACATAGGAATATGAGTGCCATGGTGGTTTGCTGCATCTATTGACCCATCCTCTAAATTCCCTCCCCTCACCCCCCATCCCCCAACAGGCCCCGGTGTATGTTGTTCCTCTCTCTGTGTCCATGTGTTCTCATTGTTCAACTCCCACTTAAGAGTGAGAGTATGTGGTGTTTGGTTTTCTGTTCCTTTGTCAGTTTGCTGAGGACATTGGCTTCCATCTTCATCCATGTCCCTTCAAAGGACATGATCTCATTCCTTTTTATGGCAGCATAGTATTCCATAGTGTACATGTACCACATTGTCTATGTCCAGTCTATTATTGATGGGCATTTGGGTTGGTTCCATGGCTTTGCTATTGTAAATAGTGTTGAAATAAACATACAAGTGCATGTGTCTTTATAGTAGAATGATTTATATTCTTTTGGGTATATACCAAGAATGGGATGTTGCTGGGTCAAATGGTATTTCTGGTTCTAGATCCTTGAAGAATTGTCATACTGTCTTCCACAGTGGTGGAAATAATTTACATTCCCACCAACAGTGTAAAAGTGTTCCTATTTCTCCACAGACTCACCAGCATCTGTTGTTTCCTGACTTTTTAATAAATGCCATTCTGACTGGAATGCGATGTATCTCATTGTGGTTTTGATTTGCATTTCTCTGATGATTAGTGATGCTGAGTTTTTTTCATGTTTTTTGGCCACATAAATGTCTTCTTTTGAGAAGTGTCTGTTCATATCCTTTGCTGACTTCTCGATGGGATTTTTTTCTTGTAAATTTGTTTAAGTTTTCTGTAAGTTCTGGATATTAGACCTTTGTTGGATGGGTAGATTGCAAAAATTTTCTCCTATTCTGTGGGTTGTCTCTTTGCTCTGATGATAGTTTCTTTTGCTGTGCAGAAGCTCTTTAGTTGAATTAGATCCCATTTGTCAATTTTGGCTTTTGTTGCAATTACTTTTGGCATTTTTGTCATGAAGTCTTTGCCCATGTCTGTGTCCTGAATGGTATTGCCTAGGTTTTCTTCTAGGGTTTCTATGGTCTGCAGTTTTACACTTAAGTCTTTAAACCATCTTGAGTTAATTTTTGTATAAGATGTAAGGAAGGAGTTCAGTTTCAGTTTTCAGCATATGTCTAAGCAGCTTTCCCAGCACCATTTAGTGAATAGGAGATCCTTCCCCCTTGCTTGTTTTTGTCAAGTTTGTTAATGGTTATAGATGTTTGGTGTTATTTCTGAGGTTTCTATTCTGCTCCATTGGTCTGTATATCTGTTTTTGCACCAGTACAATGCTGTTTTGGTTACTGTAGCCTTGTAGTACAGTTTGAAGTCAGGTAATGTGATGCCTCCAGCTTTGTTCTTTTTGCTTAGGATTGTCTTAGCTATACAGGGTCCTCTTTGATTCCATAGACATTTAAAATAGTTGCTGCTAATTCTGTGACGAATATCAGTGGTAGTTTGATGGGAATAGCATTGAATCTATAAATTATGTTGGGCAGTATGACCATTTTCTTGATATTGATTCTTCCTATCCATGAAAATGGAGTGATTTTCCATTTATTTTGTCGTCTTTGATTTCCTTGTCTGTTTTTGTACTAGTACCATGCTGTTGTAATTACTATTGCCTTGTAGTATAGTTTGAAGTTGGGTAGCGTGATGCCTCCAGCTTTGTTCTTTTGCTTAGGATTGTCTTAGCTATACAGGGTCCTCTTTGATTCCATAGACATTTAAAATAGTTGCTGCTAATTCTGTGACGAATATCAGTGGTAGTTTGATGGGAATAGCATTGAATCTATAAATTATGTTGGGCAGTATGACCATTTTCTTGATATTGATTCTTCCTATCCATGAAAATGGAGTGATTTTCCATTTATTTTTGTCCTCTTTGATTTCCTTGAGCAGTGGTTTGTAGTTCTCCTTAAAGAGGTCCTTCACATTCCTTGTTAGCTGTATTCCAAGGTATTTTATTCTCTTTGTAGCAATTGTGAATGGAAGTTCATTCATGATTTGGTTCTCTGCTTGTCTATTGTTGTTGTAAAGGAGTACTTGTGATTTTTGCACATTGATTTTGTATCCTGAGACTTTGCTGAAGTTGCTTATCAGTTTAAGAAGTCTTGGGGCTAAGATGATGGGGTTTTCTAAATATGAAATTATGTCATCTGCAAACAGAGATAATTTGACTTCTTCCCTTCCTATTCAAATATCTTTTGTTTCTTTCTATTGTCTGATTGCCCTGGCCAAAATATCCAATACTCTGTTGAATAGGAGTGGTGAGAGAGGGCATGCTTGTCTTGTACCAGTTTTCAAAGGGAGTACTTCCAGCTTTTGCCCATTCAATATGGTATTGGCTGTGGCATTGACATAAATAGCTCCTATTATTTTGAGATATTTCCATCAATACCTTGTTTACTGAGAGTTTTCAACATGAAGGGATGTTGAATTTTATCAAAGACCTTTTGTGCATCTATTGAGATGTGGTTTTTGACTTTGATTCTGTTTATGTGATGGATTATGTTTATTGATTTACATGGGTTTAACCTGCTTTGTATCCCAGGGATGAAGCTGACTTGACTGTGGTGGATAAGTTTTTTGATGTGCTGCTGGATTTGGTTTGCCAGTATTGTATTGAGGATTTTCACATTGATATTCATAAGGAATATTGTCCTGAAGTTTTCTTTTTTGTTGCATCTCTTCCCAGTTTTGGTATCAAGAAGATGCTGGCTTCATAAAATGAGTTAGGGAGGAGTCCCTCTTTTTCAATTGTTTGGAATAGTTTCAGAAGGAATGGTAACAGTTCCTCTCTGTATTTCTGGTAGAATTCAGCTGTGAATCCATCTGGTCATGGGATTTTTTTGGTTAGTAGGCTATCAGTTACTGCCTCAATTTCAGAACTTGTTATTGGTCTATTCAGGGATTCAACTTCTTCCTGGTTTAGTCTTGGGAAGGTGTATGTGTCCAGGAACTTACCCATTTATTCTAGATGTTCTAGTTTTTTTGCATAGAGGTGTTTATATTCTCTGATGGTAGTTTGTATTTCTTTGGGGTCAGTGGTGACATCCTCTTCGTCATTTTTATTGTGTCTATTTGATTCTTCTCTCTTTTCTTCTTCATTATCTAGCTAGCGGTCTATCTATTTTGTTATTTTTTTCCCCATAAAACCACTTCCTGGATTCATTGATTTTTTTGGAGAGTTTTTCTTGTCTCTATTTCCACCAGTTCTTTTCTGATTTTAGTTATTTCTTGTCTTCTGCTAGCTTTTGGATTAGTTTTCTCTTGCCTCTCTATCTCTTTTAACTGTGATGTTAAGGTGTTGATTTGAGATCTTTCTAGCTTTCTGATGTGGGCATTTAGTGCTATAAATTTCCCTCTTAACACTGCTTTAGCTGTGTCCCAGAAATTCTGGTATGTTGTCTCTTTGTTCTCATTGGTTTCAAAGAACTTCTTGATTTCTGTCTTAATTTCATTATTTACCCAGGAGTCATTCAGGACCGGGTTGTTTGATTTTCATTAATTGTATGGTTTTGAATGAGTTTCTTAACCCTGAGTTCTAATTTGATTGCACTATGATCTGAGAGATTGTTTAATGATTTCAGTTCTTTTGCATTTGCTGAAAAGTGTTTTACTTCCAATTATGTGGTCGATTTTAGAATAAGTGCCATGTGGCACTGAGAAGGGTGTATATTCTGTTGATTTCAGGTAGACAGTTCAGTAGACGTCTACTAGATCCACTTGACCCGGCGCCGATTTCAAGTCCTGAATATCCTTGTTAATTTTCTGTCTTGTTGTTCTGTCTAATACTGACACTGGGATGTTAAAGTCTCCCATTGTTGTTGTGTGGGAGTCTCTTTTTGTAGGTCTCTAAGAACTTGTTTTATGAATCTGTGTGCTCCTGTATTGCGTGTATATATATTTAGAATAGTTAACTCTTCTTGTTGAATTGTTCCCCTTACCATTATGTAATGCCCTTCTTTGTCTTTTTTGATCTTTGTTGGTCTAAAGTCTATTTTGTCAGCGACTAGGATTGCAACCTCTGCTTTTTTTTTTCTTTCAATTTGCTTGGTAAATTTTCTTCCATCCCTTTATTTTGAGCCTATGTGTGTCTTTGCATGTGAGATACATCTCCTGAACACAGCACGCTAATAAAGGGTCTTGACTCTATCCAATTTGCCAATCAGTGTCTTTTAATTGGGGCCTTTAGCCCATTTACATTTAAGGTTAGTATTGTTATGTGTGAATTTGATCCTGTCATCATGCTGCTATTTGGTGATTCCACACACTAGTTGATGCAGTTTCTTCATAGTGTCATTGGTCTTTACAATTTGGTATGTTTTCGCTGTAGCTGGTACCAGGTTTTCCTTTCCATATTTAGTGCTTCTTTCAGGAGCGTTTCCAGGGCAGGCCTGGTGGTGTCAAAATCCCTCAGCATTTGTTTATCTAAAAAAGATTTTATTTCTTCTTCACTTATGAAGCTTAGTTTGGCTGGATATGAAATTCTTGGTTGAAAATTCTTTTCTTTAAGAGTGTTGAATATTGGCCCCCAATCTCTTCTGGCTTTAGAGTTTCTGCTGAGGGGTCCACTGTTAGTCAGATGGGCTTCCCTTTGTAGGTGATCTGGCCTTTCTCTCTGGCTGCCCTTAACAGTTTGTCCTCCATTTTGACCTTGGAGAATCTGATGATTATGTGTCTTGGGGTTGATCTTCTCGTGGAGTATCTTAATGGTGTTCTCTGTATTTCCTGATTTGCATGTTGACCTGTCTTTTAGGTTGGGGAAGTTCTCCTGGATAATATCCCGAAGCATGTTTTCCAGCTTGTTTCCATTTTCCCCATCTCCTTCTGGAACTCCAATGAGTCATAGGTTAGGTCTTTTTATGAAGTCCATATTTCTTGGATGCTTTGTTCATTCCTTTTCATTCAAAATTTTTTCTCTAGTCTTGTCTGCATGCCTTATTTCAGCAAGGTGGTCTTCAAACTCTGATATCTTTTCTTCTGCTTGGTTGATTTGGCTGTTGACACTTGTGTATGCTTCACGAAATTCTTGTGCTGTGTTTTTCAGCTTCATCAGGTCATTTATGTTCCTCTCTAAACTGATTATTCTTGTTAGCAGTTCCTCAGCCTTTTATTAAGGTTCTTAGCTTCTTTGCATTGGGTTAGAACATACTCCTTTAGTTGAGCATAGTTTGTATTACTCATCTTCTGAAGCCTACTTCTGTCAATTCATCCATCTGATCCTCCATCCATTTCTGCGCCCTTGATGGAGAGATGTTGCAATCATTTAGAGGAGGAGAGGCACTCTGGCCTTTTGGATTTTCAGCATTTTTTCATTGAATCTTTCTCATCTTCATGAGTTTGTCTAGTTTTGGTCTTCGAGGTTGCTGACCCTTGGATGGGATTTTTGTGGGTGCTTTTTTTGTTGTCGTTGATGCTGCTGTTGTTGCTTCCTGCTTGTTTTTCTTTCAACAGTCAGGTCCCTCTTCTATAGGGCTGCTGCAGTTTGCTGGGGGTTCACTTCAGGCCCTATTCATCTGATTTACTCCCACACTTGGAGATGTCATTCAAGGAGGCTAGAGAACAGCAAAGATGAGTGCCTGCTCCTTCTTCTGGGACCTCTGACCTTAAGGAGCACCAACCTGATGCCAGTAGGATTACCCCTATACAGGGTGTCTGACAACACCTGTTGGAGGTTCTCACCCGTTTGGGTGGCACAGGGAACAGGACTCATTTAACAAAGCACTTTGTCCCTGGGTGGAGAGGGTGTGCCTTGCTGGGAGAAAACCCACTCATCTGGGCTGCCCAGATTCCTCAGAACTACCAGGAGGAAAGGCTAAGTCTGCTGGTCCACAGGGACTGCGGCCACCCCTCCTGCTGGGGGCTCAGGGCTAGGGAGATCCAGCTTCTGTCCCTGAGCCTCCAGTTGGAGTCATTGGAGCTCCTCCAGGGAAGCCGCACCCAGTGAGGAAGGATGGGTCAGGGTCAAGCCTGAAGAGGCATTCTGGCGGAAGACTGCCACAGAGTGTGTGGGGCTGTGGGTGACAAGTCTTGTGACCAAGCCATCCAGCCTCTCTGGCTCCAGCGGGGGAAAAGTACAGCCTGGAGCTATAGAGATGGATGTCACCCTTCCTCCACCCGGAGAGCTTAGTATGTTAGGCAGTTGCGAGTCCCAGCGCTGGCTGCTGCTCCTCTCCCAAGGAGCTCAAACAGCTTAGACAGCAGGCAACTGTGGTGCTGGTCGACCCTGCCCTCGGGAGTTCGGTAGGCTTAAGCAGATTCCATTTGAGAGACTGTTGGCTAAGTTTATGTTTACTCTATAGACTCTCAAAATGTTCTTAAAATGATTTATTTTTCATTCTTACCAGTAATGTGTAAGAACTCCTGTTACTCAATATTCTTGGCAGTATTTTGTATTTTCAGTATTTTGCATTTTATCCATTTTAATGTGTATTGGTGGTATTTTCTTACGGCTTTATTTTCCATTTTCCTTGTGACTAATGATATTGAGCCTCTTTCACATGTTTATTGGTTATTGTAAAGCAGGTTCACTGTGCAGGTTGTCTGAGTCCAGTAAGAAAGATCGTACTTATACACAACAAGTTACATTAAATGGGTTTATTGCTTACACATAGTCCGCGAAAACAACAGAATCCTAGAATTTATTGTAAGCCAGTTCTCCAGGGCTCAGAAAATCTGCCTGGAATAGATGGAACCTCTACTGTACGTGTCCCCGTTGCATTGCAGCTTGAAAAGCAGCCCATCCTTGGTTTTATATCCCGGGGCAATGTGAGATTCAAGGCTAAAGCATTGAAGTAATTCAATTAACAATTGAAACACTCCGTTTCCAGGGGAGTCTCTTAGTCACCTTGGGGTGTGATAACAAAATAACTTAGACTGGGTAATTTATAAATTGACGGGGTAATTTATAAACTGGGTAATTTATAAACTATAGAAATTCTTGCTTATTGTTGTGGAGATGGGGAAGTCCAAAATCAAGGCACCAGCAGTTTCAGTGTCTTCTGAGGGCTTGCTCTCCACTCCAAGATGGCATCTTCTTGCTGTGTTCTCACAGGTAGAAGGTACAATTGGAAGGTTCCCTCAAGCCTCTTTTGTAAGGGTACTAATTCCATTCATGAGCATGGAACCCTCTTGACCTGATCACCTCCTCAAGGCCCCACCTCTTAATAAACTGCAGTGGAGATGAGATTTCAACATGAGTTTTGGAAGGACATGAACATTCATACCCTATTGGGGGTACTGGAACAGAACCTGGGCTATTCTAGTCAGTCCCTTCCTATTTCAAGATTTTGCATGTCCAGCACATTCTATAGTTATTCTTGAAAACTATAGGCAAAAATGAGAATGGATTGGATTGGTCCAGGGCCACCCAGAGAATTGTCCTAAAGTTTTATATATATTTACACACACATATATATGTGTATATATGTATATATGTGTGTGTGTATAAACGTGTGTGTGTGTGTGTATACAGTCAGCTCTCTGCTTTCTCAGATGCAGAACATGGATTCTGTATCCATGGATTCAACCAACTTCAGATAAAACAAAGTTTGAAAAAATTCCATCTACATTGAACATGTACAGAATATTTTTATTGTCATCATTCCTTAACAATACAGCATAATAACCATCTACATAGCATTTACATTGTGTTAGGTATTATAAGTAACCCGGAGATAATTTAAAGTAGATGGGAGCATGTGCATAGGTTATATGTAACTACTACACCATTTTATATAATGTCTTGAATATCACAGATTTTGCTATCCTCAGTCCCCTGTGGATACCAAGGGACAACTGTGTATTTCTTCTTAATTGTTTATTAGAATTTTTGTTCATTGTTAATCTAGTTCCTTGTTTTATTATTGAGTTGTAAGAGTTCTTTATACTTTGGATGTAAGTTCTCTGCTGGATGCACGTTTACAGACCATTTCTCCCAGTCTGTGTTTTGACTTTCATTTTATAGCTGTATTTATTGCAGTTTGTTTCATCATTTTTTGGTTTGTTTTGTGTTTTTCATATCCTGCTTAAAAAATCTTTGCCTACTCAAGGGAAGACTTTCTCTTGTTTTTCCCCCTGAAAAGTTCATAGTTTTAGCTTTTACATTTAGGTGGATCCATTTTGAACACATTTTTGTGTGTAGTGTGAGGTAAATCCAACGTTCATTGTTTTCATATAGATATCAAGTTGTGCAAGAACCATTTGATGAAAGAAAGCTACCTTTTTACTATTGAATTACTTTGGAATATTAGCTGGAAAATCATTTGTCCATAAATTGGTTCTTTCTGCATTTTCTATTCTGTTTCATTGCTCTATATGTTTAGTCTTACTCTAAAACCAAATTTAATTATTATAGTTTTATAGGAAGTCTTAAATGTAGGTCTCCAAAACTTTGTCATTTTTTCACAAAATTATTTTGATAGCCTAGGTTTATTCTATTTTCATACACATATTTAAATCAACTTGTCAATTTTATTTTTAAAAAAGGACCTGCTGGTATTTGATTGGGATTATACTGAATTTCTAGAGAATTTGAGAGAATCGATATCTTAACAATATTGAGTCTTCTAATCTATGAACATGGTATGCCTCTTCACTTATTTACTGTTCTTTCATTTCTCTAAGCACTTTTTTGTGGTTTTTAATATAGAAGTTTTGCACATGTTTTGTTAATGTGTGTGTTTTTTTTTTAAGTTTTAGTTATCCTTGTCTGCTCATTCTTTAATCTCTGTCATTTCAAGATCTTGGAGTATTGACTGATTTTTTCTTCTGGTTTAGATTCACATTTACATAATTGTTGATGCGTTTAATAATTTTTGACTAGACATAGACAACAGGGCAGTATGCACGTTGTGTTAATTAGTACTAGGTTGTTTTTATTTCTTTAAAGAGCCTTGTTAGTGTGAGTCTAGAATAGATGTTTACTCCGTGTAGTCAACAGAGACATTCCACTCTGGCTAGTTTGAGCTCAAATGTCTGCTAACTCTATACAGGCTCTGGGAATTGTTTAGGTTACAATCTTCTAGTTGTTCATTGCCCAGTCTTGTGGATTTTACCCTAAATATAGTTGACTTATTGCTTAGTTACTGATTCAGAGGGTCCTTATACAGATTTTTCCTCTGCAATAGTCTACCTTGAATACATAAGCTTCTTCAGACTCCCTTAACTCTAGTTTTCATCTCCTTAACTTATTGAGATTGTCATTTTCTGTTTCAAAATCACCTTTCCTGCATTCTAGTCCAGAGAATGCTTCTAGGCAGAAAGCTGGGATGAACATAATATTCAAACACCTTATTTGTTTCCTTCCTTTGGGGGATCATAGTTCTATGCTATTTTCCAATGTCCAAACCAGCTGTTTCATATGGTTTGTTGAATTTTGAGTTTTTTACAGGAAGTTAGTGTCAGTTACTTCAACATGGCCAAAAGTGGAAGTCTGTTATTGAATTTTTGTTCCTTTTGCTTTTTTTTTGATCACATGTTTACTTGCTTGATGGATGGAGAGTCTGATATAGTTCATTTAGCTATAAGTACATGGACACTGTTTCTTGGTTAGATCTTCCATCTCCCTTCCTTCCTCCTCCTTCTCTACCCTAAGAAAGACACTAGCAATAAAACTTTTAAAACAGGAGTCCAGAGAGGCTCAGATAAGAAATGTAACTACAGATTATCTTTCTCCATCTGCTTTTCAATGTATGTAGAACAGGGAGACCAAGTATAAAAATCATTAAACTTTTAAAATTTCCATTGATCACTTTGAATTTATAAGAATAAATAGCTTTATGTTTCACTTAAAAATTTAAAAAATTACTCTACCATGGTGTATTGCAGTAAACTTTGCTATCTTCTTAGAAAATAGTGTCTCAGAATTTAGATGGAATTTACAAAGGAAAATTACCCATCAATATTAAAGCATAATAGTAACACTGCTTTTTATCGACTACAGTAATATATATAAAACACCATTCATTTACATGTATGGATGGATAGACATTTACACACTGACAAGATATGCAGAAATGTAACTGTTTTATTTCTGTAACATTCCCAATTATTTCTAACTAATCCCCAAATCCAGTAAAACAGAAATACTTGCTACTTTAAGGTTACCTGTTTCTGGTTTAAAGCCTAGTCTTTTGAAAAAAAAGTATTCAGGATAAATATTCGCTTTTCTGTCTACTCTTTTCTCTAGAAGATAATTTGGAAGTGTGTAGGATAAGCTAAAAAGATTAGAGATGACAAATAGGATGTTTATTAGTATAAAGTTATTATAGAACACGGGCCTAAACCAAGTTAGTAGGAGTGGAAAGGAGATGATAAATATGAGACAAAGATGCCATCTCAGACAGGTTGATGACCACATCCCCAGGTCACCCAGCCTCTGTCACTGTGTCTCCAACATACAAGCCATTGGGTTTGGCCTTTCTACAGATCTGTTCTAAAAACTGGCAAATAGGGTTACACCTCTTGTGTCACTTTATGTTGGGCAAATAGGCAATTTGCTAAATTATTATAGCAACAAAGCTTTTTAAGATTTCATCTGTGTATAATGGTCACACTATTCACTCTAGCCAGCGAGGCACCAGAGGCTTTAGGCCGCCTAAGCACCATAGTAAAGACTGTAGTGCCACCTTGTGGTGTTTCAGATGGTTACAGACCGATGATTTTCCCCTAGCATCTCTCTGGTTATAAAATTGATTTTCTCTTTTTCAAATTAGGCATTTTATCTTTTGAAAAGTAAATTTTATTTTAATAATTGACTTAAAATGATCAATAGCTGTAGCTTTTAGAGCATTTAAAAGGACATTGTATGCGAATATAATAACTTCTTTCAAGTCAAGTTTTTGCTTTATACTAATTCTGGATTGTATCTCTATAAAATTGTCACAATATGTTTAATTTTCAAATGCTGTAGATTTCAGGTTGTTGCTAGGTATGTTTATGTAATGTGATGCTGATTGTTCTTACTTTATGGGGCTTCACTTTAAGGTCTTTGTATAAAATAATGCATTTAAAACTCAACAAAGATATATATTCATTCTAATTAAAGGAAGTTACGAAAATGTAAAGATCTGCATATATTACCTATTTCCTCATTGTCTCACTTACTAGATATGGAAGAAACATTTCAAATTTAGACTTAAAATTATCTTTGTGACTCCAAAAAATTAATAAAGAATGTTTAATTTACTTAAGAAGATGATATTCAATGTGCCTGAGTAGGTTATGTATGTCGGAGAGAGATAGAGAGAGAGAGAAATGACATAAATAAATTTAAAATTGTGAAGATTAATGTATGTTTTTCAGCTGAGATTATTTGGTAATTATAGAAATTACTGGAACATCTTGGGATGTTATGGGTGCCAAATACTTCCTAGTCACCATGATAATTTCCTGCAAGGTCCATGGATTAATGTAAAATTTTGTGATACGCCAATACACTTTTCTGTTTTTCAGGAATCAATAATATTATATTTAATGAAAGACAACACCTGAAAAGTATCTTTGCAAGCAAGTCACGTCTTTCACTTTTCACTTCACTTTTCTGTCACTTTTTCTGTCTGCTCATGTCATTGTTGTGATTTCTTTCTCCTTTCTTGGATATTTAGCATGTGATTTTTTGAGTGGCAGGTGAAGGCAGAGTGTAATTCTATACACAGTATTTTTTTTTTCTCAGTACTTACTTTTAAAAATTTCAACTTTTATTTTAGGTTCAAGGGATGCATGTTCAGGTTTGTTACAGTGGTATACTGTGTGAAACTGAGGTTTGGGGTATGAATGATTTCATCACTCAAGTAGTGAGCCTAGCACCCAACAGGTAGTTTTTTTAATTCTTGTCTCCCTCTCTCCCTCTCTCTCTAGTAGTTCCCAGTGTCTGTTTTTCCCATCTTTATATCTATGTGTACTCAATGATTAGATCCCACTTCTATGTGAGAACAAGTGGTTTTTGGTTTTCTGTTCCTGTGTAATTCACTTAGGATGGTGGCCTCCGGATGCATCCATGCTGCTGCAAAGGACATGACTTCTCTCTTTTTTTGTGGCTACATAGTATTTCATGGTGTATATATACCACATTTTCTTTATCCAGTCCACCTTTGATGGACACCTTGGTTGATTCCATGTCTTTGCTATTCTGAATAGTGCTATGATGAACATGCGAATGAATGTATGTGGTCTTTTTGGTAGAACTATTTATTTCTATATATGGATATATAGCTAGTAATAGGATTACTGGGTTGAATGGTAGTTCTGTTCCAAGTTCTTTGAGAAATCTACAAACTGCTTCCACAGTTGACTGAACTAATTTATATCCCCACCAACAATGTATAGGCATTGTCTTTTCTCTGCAACCTTGCCACTATCAATTATCTTTTTTTTTGCGTTTTCATAATAGCCCTTCTGACTGGTGAGATGGTATCTCACTCTGGCTTTTATTTGCATTTTTCTGATGATTATTAGTGATTTGGAGCATTTTTTCATGTTTTTGGCCTTATGTATGCCTTCTTTTGAGAAATGAGTAAAATTTTCCAAACATTGATTACATCACATTTTTTGTTGTATTTATCTTCTCACTTAGCTAAACCAAAACAGACCAACCAGCAGGGGTCAGGCTTTTATAGTGTATGGATTTGAACTTTCCATCTCTCACAGTGTCTTTTAGGAACCTGCAGGTTTCTTGATTACACCATTAGCATTGTACTCTTCAGAAATGAATACTTACCAGTTAATTTGTTAACTAGAACCAGACCAAATTAGTGTAGAATTGTGAGGCTCTGTAGAAGCTTTCTGAGACAAAATTATTTGTTTAAACTTTGACTGGGCATGGTGGCTCACACCTATAATCCCAGCACTTTGAGTGATGGAGATGAGAGGGTTGTTTGCTCCCGGGAGTTCCAGACCAACCTGGGCAACATAGCGAGACCCCATCTGTATTTAAAAATATAAAATTAAAAATAAAATTATTGCCAATCTGCTACTAAAAAAAATAAATATCATTATTTAAAAAGATTTTATTTGGTACATTTCTTCTAGTAATCGCTGATGAGCTCATTAACATTTTGCATTAGGTTATCTATGTGTATGAAAATGAGTAAGTGTGAGATCTATTTTAGGATGTTGAAAAGTAAAGGAAACATGTAATGCATTTGTTCTGAATATGACTAATTGTGTCTTTTAAATTCAGGACCTGGCCTTTCATTATCAAAAGCCCCAAGCAATATAAAAACCTTTCTTTCATGGATGCTATGAATAAGTTTAAATGGACTAAAAAGGAAGGTCTCTCCTTCAACAAGCTGGTCCTCAGCCTGCCAGTGAACGTGAGATGTTCCAAGACAGACAATGCCGAGTGGTCGGTAAGCTCTTTTTAACCTCTGACAACCCAGATGACACATTTTATCTGAATCTATTACAGGAAAACCTAAAGAGAAGACAAATATCCATAAATCCAGGGGTCCAGTTGCCTTTTAATGTCTGATAATTTTTGTTCAGTGATTACTTGGGTTGACTGAAAACTCCTCATTCTACCCCCTTTCAAGAGATAAATTAGTTCTAAAACTAAGGTTGGGATAGAGCAGGAACAGGCTGGAATGAGTGCTGCAAAAAGCAATAGAGCCTGCTTTGTGTTCTTTTCCAAAGGAGTGCCTGGTCCTCTTTTCCATTTCCTCCTAAATCCTAGGTTTCTGACTCCCCCAGTGTGTGACTCCTTTGGTAACCACTCGTGCCTCCTTTATCCCCTGCAGAAGTGTGGGCAGCTGAGCGTGCTTGGTTACTGCTCTGCTTTAAATCAGATGTTCATTTGCATTCTTTGTGCTTCCGTTTTCAGATTCAAGGAATGACAGCATTACCTCCAGATATAGAAAGACCCTATAAAGCAGAGCCTTTGGTGTGTGGCACGTCTTCTTCCTCTTCCCTGCACAGAGATTTCTCCGTCAACTTGCTTGTGTGCCTTCTGCTACTCAGCTGCACGCTGAGCACCAAGCGCTTGTGATCAAAATTCTGCTGAACTTGACAATATTTTCTATGATCTGAACCTATCATTTGAAGTACAGGTTAAAGACTGTGTCCACTTTAGGCATGAAGAGTGTGGAGACTTTTCTTCCCCCTTTTCCCTCCTTCCTTTTTCCTTTCCATGTTACACGAGAGACATCAATCAGGTTCTCTTCTCTTTCTTAGAAATA
Source organism: Rhinopithecus bieti (assembly GCF_001698545.2). Taxonomy (NCBI): domain Eukaryota; kingdom Metazoa; phylum Chordata; class Mammalia; order Primates; family Cercopithecidae; genus Rhinopithecus; species Rhinopithecus bieti. The sequence continues at coordinate 772,345 of NW_016814959.1, read as the reverse complement.
TCTGATGTTATATATACATGGTCAATAAAATAAAACTGGCCTGACTTAAGATAACCATTTTTAAAAATTGGGCCATCATGTGGGAATATTCTTTATTTCCTACTACATTCTGTTTTATTTAAATACTTACTGTTGCTATTTAACTTTTTGACTTGACTTTTGTATTTCTTTAAAAAATTCCTTCCTTTTAAAAAATATAAAAGGGACTACTGTTCATTCCAGTTTTCTTCTTCTTTCTTGTTCTTCTAGTATGACTTTTAGAGTGTAACACCGTTCTTCCTGTCTTTAACATTGTCCAGTTCTGTTCATTTCTGTGAACTACCACTGGGCCCCTTACCTCAGTGCTTTTTGTTGATGCCCACTCTGGTTCCCTTGTTTATCTGAGTCTGTTGGTACCCCAAATGACCCCACACCCATCTTAAAGTACTTTTTTGCACCTTCCCTGTTTAGTACTGGCCAGATGAGTTTTTCCTAGTGCTCTGTCACTATCTGAAAAGAAAGATGCTGTGGGAAACACAGAAATGGTATGCATTAATAACTGATTGTAGGCTGAAGAGAAAAAATGTAGCTGACTGCAAACCCAGTGGTCTGAGGGGACTTGTATGAGGTTCCAGGTCAAAGACAGACCATGTGAGCCAGTCCAGAAGGGTGTAAGCTCTCTGAATAATTCCTTGCTGACTGTTGGGTGACACATGTACCACATACTGGCTCCATTTAAGTCATGGTTCTACTGTAGATTTATTTTTATATTAGTTAATAAATGACTTAAAATTGTCAGCAATTGAAAATCTTGTCACTCTTTTGGTTTTCTTTATATAACTCAAATCTTTTTTTATGTCCTGTCCTCATCTCTTAAGCTAAATCTGTTTGGATCATATTAATAAACTAAATGAAATTACATTTTTGTGTGTATTTTATACACTCCTTAAGAAATAGAAGTGATTCAGTCCTAGTATTGACATAAAAGTAAATTAAGAATGTTGCATTTTCCATTCCATTTTGAAGCCCTTTTTGCCCCACAATGTCTTCAACACAAACCATATTGCCTTTTAAATAAATATGGTTCAGAGGATTTCCTTCTTGATTCTTAGAACTTGTACATTTGATGAAATATTTTACTATTTATGAGGCATATTTTGAATTTACTTTATTTCTTTTGTTTTATTTTATAAGTGCTATTTCACATTCTATGATTTTCCATTCAAATATTTATATGAGAAATATAATTCCAAATGCTCCCTATTTGAAATTTTATGTTGATTTTTACTACAGAATTTCTGAATTTGGCGTATCAAAGTCAAATGATTTCCTCTTGAGATTCTGTAATATTATATTTGTTATTACCAAGAACAAATATTCTGTAATACTACATTTGTTCTTGGTAAGGAAGGTGAACATACCAGCTAGAAGAGGGTAAATAGCTTTGGAATCTTAGATTTATGGAGCCAGGCCAGGGAATCTGTTCCACTGATGTTACTAAGAAGAAAGTTGACATTATTCTTCTGGAAATTCTCATGAATACATGTGATTTCAAGGAGTAGACTCTGTTTCAAATTAGGATAGGTTATCTGTTGTAAGTTCTATAGAATCCTGATATATTCTAAGTTGTTTGATCTTATGTTGAGCACACCTTCCTGAACAGCCAGGCTTTTTATTACACCTTTTTCAGAGAGGCTTTTAATCGCTTTCCTGGATTAAATAGCATCTCCTGACGCCTAGGCTGTCAGGCACAAGTGCCAGAGACTTCGGGGAGAATGGGGTCTCCATGTACGATGGTCCCTAGTTGTATCCTTAGGTTCAGAGAGTGTGGAGAAGACATATCAGGTGAAACCAATATTCATCAGTGCCATGTGAAATTGAAGGTATCCTGGGTGATTTTTTTTTTTTTTTTTTCCTAAAGGGGGCTCAGGCAGAATCAAAGGAGTCCTAGCGTGATAAGAGTGATGTAGTCAATAGAGGTAGACATACTAATAACTTTGGACTTTGTCCTAATGGCTCCAGAGGCCAATGATGGTTGGCAAACAAAAGGACATTTGGAAGCAGTATGTAATGGCTATGTATAATTCGCTCAGCTAAACTCACTATTGGGTATAAAAGTCATTTCAATTTTTAATATAAGTATTGCTGATTTAACAGCTTTGAAATTAAAACCTTTTTATATCCCTAAGTATTTTCTTACATTTAGGTCATACTAAGTGGAATTACAGAAATAATCATTGCATATTTCAAGAATTTCGAAGAAATATTGCCAGATTAACTTATTCTCAAATGGTTTGGAAAAATATCTATCTATCTATCTATCTATCTATCTATCTATCTATCTATCTATCTATCTATCATCTATCTATCTATCTATCTATCTATCTATCTATCTGGCATTTGTCTGTTTATCTACAGAGAGAGACATGTGAAATGATAATAATGGGTGAGTCTGGTTGGAGAACATAAGATTTCTTTGTACTAGTGTCACAGTTTTTTAAGTTTGAAATTATTTCAGAATAAAAAGCTAGAAACGCAAAACACATCATGAAGGATCCAGCTACAGCACAGTGATCCAGGTAGGTTTTCTTCCCTATGCAGTATTCCTACATTTTGAGTTGGTAAAGAGAGAAACTGGATGGTGCTTACTCCTCAGATGCCCCGGAGAGAGGGCAGAGATGACTGCAAGTTTGTCAGTTCTGACTAAAGATAGGATGTGCTTCCAGTTTGGAGAAAAGAAAGGAAGGAAGGAAGGAAGGAAGGAAGGAAAGGAGGAAGGGAGGGAGGGAGGGAGGGA